>NC_088718.1:31900876-32090756 GCF_963576615.1 Watersipora subatra | reverse complement strand
ATGACAATGTTTTTTGCATACAATGACGAGTGACAATGTTTACTGCTGCATTTCAAATAAAACTGCAAAGGTTCAAATGATTTTATGTAATAAGAAAACACATTTTACCGGAGATGTGCCCGTGATAGCTCAGTTGGTAGAGCGGAGGACTGTAGTGGTAATTTGCTATTCTTATGTCACCAGTTCAAATCTGGTTCATGGGATTCTATTTTAACCGTGTTATGTTATTCTCAATCATAGTGATGATTAGTTAAAAAAGGCAGAGACGCCAACCGGAAACTTTCTTACAACCAAAATACTTTGTAAACTACTAAAAAACATTATGGTTTTGTGGTAATTTGTCGAGAAACAAACAAAAAACTGTGTTTATCTTTAAGATTTTTTATTTATTGTTAAACCAGTAAACAAACCGATCCTGGGAAAAAATCGCAATCTGTTTTTGCGTCGAACCGCGATGGGTAGAGAGACAGACCAAAATTGTCTGTTTTAATAAATGGTTTATTGTTTATGAGTTCACTCGTTATTTATAAGATATCATAAGATATAATCATTGTGTTTATGGCTCATTATAGAATCAACATACAAAACCCATTTTTTCAACTTTTTCACAGTCCTGGCAGCACACTCATCTGTAGGCATTTTGCAGTGATAGCTTATAATGACAATGTTTTTTGCATACAAAGATGAGTGACAATGTCTATTACTGCATTTCAACTAAAACTGCAAAGGTTCAAATGATTTTATGTAATAAGAAAACACATTTTACTGAAGATGTGCCCGTGATAGCTCAGTTGGTAGAGCGGAGGACTGTAGTGGTAATTTGTTATCCTTAGATCACCAGTTCAAATCTGGTTCACGGGATTCTATTTTAATCATGCAACGTTTTTTCAATCAGAGTAATGATTAGTTAAAAAAGGCAGAGACGCCAACTGGAAACTTTTTTACAACCAAAATACTTTGTAAACTAGTAAAAACCAATATGGTTTTGTTGTATTTTGTCGAGAAACACACGAAAAGCTGTGTTTCTCCTTGAGTATTTTAATTTATTGGCAAACCAATAAACAAACACAACCTTGGAAAAAGTCACACTCTGTTTTTGCGTCGAATTGCGATGGGTAGAGAGACAGACCAAAATTGTCTGTTTTAATAAATGGTTTATTGTTTACGAGTTCTTTCGTTATTTATAAGAGGTCATAAGAATTAATCATAGTGTTCATGGTTCATTATGGTATCAACATTCGAAACCCATTTTTTTTAACTTTTTCACAGTCCTGGCAGCACACTCATCTGTAGGCATTTTGCAGTGATAGCTCATAATGACAATGTTTTTTGCATACAATGACGAGTGACAATGTTTACTGCTGCATTTCAAATAAAACTGCAAAGGTTCAAATGATTTTATGTAATAAGAAAACACATTTTACCGGAGATGTGCCCGTGATAGCTCAGTTGGTAGAGCGGAGGACTGTAGTGGTAATTTGCTATTCTTAGGTCACCAGTTCAAATCTGGTTCATGGGATTCTAATTTAACCGTGTTATGTTATTCTCAATCATAGTGATGATTAGTTAAAAAAGGCAGAGACGCCAACCGGAAACTTTCTTACAACCAAAATACTTTGTAAACTACTAAAAAACATTATGGTTTTGTGGTAATTTGTCGAGAAACAAACAAAAAACTGTGTTTATCTTTAAGATTTTTTATTTATTGTTAAACCAGTAAACAAACCGATCCTGGGAAAAAATCGCAATCTGTTTTTGCGTCGAACCGCGATGGGTAGAGAGACAGACCAAAATTGTTTGTTTTAATAAATGGTTTATTGTTTATGAGTTCACTCGTTATTTATAAGATATCATAAGATATAATCATTGTGTTTATGGCTCATTATAGAATAAACATACAAAACCAATTTTTTCAACTTTTTCACAGTCCTGGCAGCACACTCATCTGTAGGCATTTTGCAGTGATAGCTCATAATGACAATGTTTTTTGCATACAAAGATGAGTGACAATGTCTATTACTGCATTTCAACTAAAACTGCAAAAGTTCAAATGATTTTATGTAATAGGAAAACACATTTTACTGAAGATGTGCCCGTGATAGCTCAGTTGGTAGAGCAGAGGACTGTAATGGTAATTTGTTATCCTTAGATCACCAGTTCAAATCTGGTTCACGGGATTCTATTTTAATCATGCAACGTTTTTTCAATCATAGTAATGATTAGTTAAAAAAGGCAAAGACGCCAACTGGAAACTTTTTTACAACCAAAATACTTTGTAAACTAGTAAAAACCAATATGGTTTTGTTGTAATTTGTCGAGAAACACACGAAAAGCTGTGTTTCTCCTTGAGTATTTTAATTTATTGGCAAACCAATAAACAAACACATCCTTGGAAAAAATCACACTCTGTTTTTGCGTCGAATTGCGATGGGTAAAGAGACAGACCAAAATTGTCTGTTTTAATAAATGGTTTATTGTTTACGAGTTCTTTCGTTATTTATAAGAGGTCATAAGAATTAATCATAGTGTTCATGGTTCATTATGGTATCAACATTCGAAACCCATTTTTTTTAACTTTTTCACAGTCCTGGCAGCACACTCATCTGTAGGCATTTTGCAGTGATAGCTCATAATGACAATGTTTTTTGCATACAATGACGAGTGACAATGTTTACTGCTGCATTTCAAATAAAACTGCAAAGGTTCAAATGATTTTATGTAATAAGAAAACACATTTTACCGGAGATGTGCCCGTGATAGCTCAGTTGGTAGAGCGGAGGACTGTAGTGGTAATTTGCTATTCTTATGTCACCAGTTCAAATCTGGTTCATGGGTTTCTATTTTAACCGTGTTATGTTATTCTCAATCATAGTGATGATTAGTTAAAAAAGGCAGAGACGCCAACCGGAAACTTTCTTACAACCAAAATACTTTGTAAACTACTAAAAAACATTATGGTTTTGTGGTAATTTGTCGAGAAACAAACAAAAAACTGTGTTTATCTTTAAGATTTTTTATTTATTGTTAAACCAGTAAACAAACCGATCCTGGGAAAAAATCGCAATCTGTTTTTGCGTCGAACCGCGATGGGTAGAGAGACAGACCAAAATTGTCTGTTTTAATAAATGGTTTATTGTTTATGAGTTCACTCGTTATTTATAAGATATCATAAGATATAATCATTGTGTTTATGGCTCATTATAGAATCAACATACAAAACCCATTTTTTCAACTTTTTCACAGTCCTGGCAGCACACTCATCTGTAGGCATTTTGCAGTGATAGCTTATAATGACAATGTTTTTTGCATACAAAGATGAGTGACAATGTCTATTACTGCATTTCAACTAAAACTGCAAAGGTTCAAATGATTTTATGTAATAAGAAAACACATTTTACTGAAGATGTGCCCGTGATAGCTCAGTTGGTAGAGCGGAGGACTGTAGTGGTAATTTGTTATCCTTAGATCACCAGTTCAAATCTGGTTCACGGGATTCTATTTTAATCATGCAACGTTTTTTCAATCAGAGTAATGATTAGTTAAAAAAGGCAGAGACGCCAACTGGAAACTTTTTTACAACCAAAATACTTTGTAAACTAGTAAAAACCAATATGGTTTTGTTGTATTTTGTCGAGAAACACACGAAAAGCTGTGTTTCTCCTAGAGTATTTTAATTTATTGGCAAACCAATAAACAAACACAACCTTGGAAAAAGTCACACTCTGTTTTTGCGTCGAATTGCGATGGGTAGAGAGACAGACCAAAATTGTCTGTTTTAATAAATGGTTTATTGTTTACGAGTTCTTTCGTTATTTATAAGAGGTCATAAGAATTAATCATAGTGTTCATGGTTCATTATGGTATCAACATTCGAAACCCATTTTTTTTAACTTTTTCACAGTCCTGGCAGCACACTCATCTGTAGGCATTTTGCAGTGATAGCTCATAATGACAATGTTTTTTGCATACAATGACGAGTGACAATGTTTACTGCTGCATTTCAAATAAAACTGCAAAGGTTCAAATGATTTTATGTAATAAGAAAACACATTTTACTGGAGATGTGCCCGTGATAGCTCAGTTGGTAGAGCGGAGGACTGTAGTGGTAATTTGCTATTCTTAGGTCACCAGTTCAAATCTGGTTCATGGGATTCTAATTTAACCGTGTTATGTTATTCTCAATCATAGTGATGATTAGTTAAAAAAGGCAGAGACGCCAACCGGAAACTTTCTTACAACCAAAATACTTTGTAAACTACTAAAAAACATTATGGTTTTGTGGTAATTTGTCGAGAAACAAACAAAAAACTGTGTTTATCTTTAAGATTTTTTATTTATTGTTAAACCAGTAAACAAACCGATCCTGGGAAAAAATCGCAATCTGTTTTTGCGTCGAACCGCGATGGGTAGAGAGACAGACCAAAATTGTTTGTTTTAATAAATGGTTTATTGTTTATGAGTTCACTCGTTATTTATAAGATATCATAAGATATAATCATTGTGTTTATGGCTCATTATAGAATAAACATACAAAACCAATTTTTTCAACTTTTTCACAGTCCTGGCAGCACACTCATCTGTAGGCATTTTGCAGTGATAGCTCATAATGACAATGTTTTTTGCATACAAAGATGAGTGACAATGTCTATTACTGCATTTCAACTAAAACTGCAAAAGTTCAAATGATTTTATGTAATAGGAAAACACATTTTACTGAAGATGTGCCCGTGATAGCTCAGTTGGTAGAGCAGAGGACTGTAATGGTAATTTGTTATCCTTAGATCACCAGTTCAAATCTGGTTCACGGGATTCTATTTTAATCATGCAACGTTTTTTCAATCATAGTAATGATTAGTTAAAAAAGGCAAAGACGCCAACTGGAAACTTTTTTACCACCAAAATACTTTGTAAACTAGTAAAAACCAATATGGTTTTGTTGTAATTTGTCGAGAAACACACGAAAAGCTGTGTTTCTCCTTGAGTATTTTAATTTATTGGCAAACCAACAAACAAACACATCTTTGGAAAAAATCACACTCTGTTTTTGCGTCGAATTGCGATGGGTAAAGAGACAGACCAAAATTGTCTGTTTTAATAAATTGTTTATTGCTTACGAGTTCACTCGTTATTTATAAGATATCATAAGAATTAATCATAGTAATCATGGTTCATTATGGTATCAACATTCAAAACCCTTTTTTTTTAACTTTATCACAGTCCTGGCAGCACACTCATCTGTAGGCATTTTGCAGTGATAGCTCATAATGACAATGTTTTTTGCATACAATGACGAGTGACAATGTTTACTGCTGCATTTCAACTAAAACTGCAAAAGTTCAAATGATTTTATGTAATAAGAAAACACATTTTACCGGAGATGTGCCCGTGATAGCTCAGTTGGTCGAGCGAAGGACTGTAGTGGTAATTTGCTATCCTTAGGTCACCAGTTCAAATCTGGTTCATGGGATTCTATTTTAACCGTGTTACGTTATTCTCAATCATAGTGATGATTAGTTCAAAAAGGCAGAGACGCCAACCGGAAACTTTCTTACAACCAAAATACTTTGTAAACTACTAAAAAACATTATGGTTTTGTGGTAATTTGTCGAGAAACAAACAAAAAACTGTGTTTATCTTTAAGATTTTTTATTTATTGTTAAACCAGTAAACAAACCGATCCTGGGAAAAAATCGCAACCTGTTTTTGCGTCGAACTGCGATGGGTAGAGAGACAGACCAAAATTGTCTGTTTTAATAAATGGTTTATTGTTAATGAGTTCACTCGTTATTTATAAGATATCATAAGATATAATCAAAGTGTTTATGGCTCATTATAGAATCAACATACAAAACCAATTTTTTCAAATTTTTCACAGTCCTGACAGCACACTCATCTGTAGGCATTTTGCAGTGATAGCTCATAATGACAATGTTTTTTGCATACAATGACGAGTGACAATGTTTACTGCTGCATTTCAAATAAAACTGCAAAGGTTCAAATGATTTTATGTAATAAGAAAACACATTTTACCGGAGATGTGCCCGTGATAGCTCAGTTGGTCGAGCGGAGGACTGTAGTGGTAATTTGCTATCCTTAGGTCACCAGTTCAAATCTGGTTCATGGGATTCTATTTTAACCGTGTTATGTTATTCTCAATCATAGTGATGATTAGTTCAAAAAAGCAGAGACGCCAACCGGAAACTTTCTTACAACCAAAATACTTTGTAAACTACTAAAAAACATTATGGTTTTGTGGTAATTTGTCGAGAAACAAACAAAAAACTGTGTTTATCTTTAAGATTTTTTATTTATTGTTAAACCAGTAAACAAACCGATCCTGGGAAAAAATCGCAATCTGTTTTTGCGTCGAACTGCGATGGGTAGAGAGACAGACCAAAATTGTCTGTTTTAATAAATGATTTATTGTTAATGAGTTCACTCGTTATTTATAAGATATCATAAGATATAATCAAAGTGTTTATGGCTCATTATAGAATCAACATACAAAACCAATTTTTTCAACTTTTTCACAGTCCTGGCAGCACACTCATCTGTAGGCATTTTGCAGTGATAGCTCATAATGACAATGTTTTTTGCATACAAAGACGAGTGACAATGTCTACTACTGCATTTCAACTAAAACTGCAAAAGTTCAAATGGTTTTATGTGATAAGAAAACACATTTTACTGGATATGCGCCTGTGATAGCTCAGTTGGTAGAGCGGAGGACTGTAGTGGTAATTTGCTATCCTTAGGTCACCAGTTCAAATCTGGTTCATGGGATTCTATTTTAATCATGTAACGTTTTTTTCAATCATAGTGATGATTAGTTAAAAAAGGCAGAGAAGCCAACCGGAAACTTTTTTACCACCAAAATACTTTGTAAACTAGTAAAAACCAATATGGTTTTGTTGTAATTTGTCGAGAAACACACGAAAAGCTGCGTTTCTCTTTGAGTATTTTAATTTATTGGCAAACCAAAAAACAAACACATCCTTGGAAAAAGTCACACTCTGTTTTTGCGTCGAATTGCGATGGGTAGAGAGACAGACAAAAATTGTCTGTTTTAATAAATGGTTTATTGTTTACGAGTTCTTTCGTTATTTATAAGATGTCATAAGAATTAATCATAGTGTTCATGGTTCATTATGGTATCAACATTCGAAACCCATTTTTTGTAACTTTTTCACAGTCCTGGCAGCACACTCATCTGTAGGCATTTTGCAGTGATAGCTCATAATGACAATGTTTTTGCATACAAAGACGAGTGACAATGTCTACTACTGCATTTCAACTAAAACTGCAAAAGTTCAAATGATTTTATGTAATAAGAAAACACATTTCACTGGAGATGTGCCTGTGATAGCTCAGTTGGTAGAGCAGAGGACTGTAGTGGTAATTTGCTATCCTTAGGTCACTGGTTCACGGGATTCTATTTTAATCATGCAAGGTTTTTTTCAATCATAGTGATGATTAGTTAAAAAAGGCAGAGACGCCAACTGGAAACTTTTTTACCACCAAAATACTTTGTAAACTAGTAAAAACCAATATGGTTTTGTTGTAATTTGTCGAGAAACAAACAAAAAACTGTGTTTATCTTTAAGATTTTTTATTTATTGTTAAACCAGTAAACAAACCGATCCTGGGAAAAAATCGCAATCTGTTTTTGCGTCGAACCGCGATGGGTAGAGAGACAGACCAAAATTGTCTGTTTTAATAAATGGTTTATTGTTTATGAGTTCACTCGTTATTTATAAGATATCATAAGATATAATCAAAGTGTTTATGGCTCATTATAGAATCAACATACAAAACCAATTTTTTCAACTTTTTCACAGTCCTGGCAGCACACTCATCTGTAGGCATTTTGCAGTGATAACTCATAATGACAATGTTTTTTGCATACAAAGACGAGTGACAATGTCTACTACTGCATTTCAACTAAAACTGCAAAAGTTCAAATGGTTTTATGTGATAAGAAAACACATTTTACTGGATATGTGCCCGTGATAGCTCAGTTGGTAGAGTGGAGGACTGTAGTGGTAATTTGTTATCCTTAGATCACCAGTTCAAATCTGGTTCACGGGATTCTATTTTAATCATGCAACGTTTTTTTCAATCATAGTGATGATTAGTTAAAAAAGGCAGAGACGCCAACTGGAAACTTTTTTACCACCAAAATACTTTGTAAACTAGTAAAAACCAATATGGTTTTGTTGTAATTTGGCGAGAAACACACGAAAAGCTGTGTTTCTCCTTGAGTATTTTAATTTATTGGCAAACCAATAAACAAACACATCCTTGGAAAAAATCACACTCTGCTTTTGCGTCGAATTGCGATGGGTAAAGAGACAGACCAAAAAATGTCTGTTTTAATAAATGGTTTATTGTTTATGAGTTTACTCGTTATTTATAAGATGTCATAAGAATTAATCATAGTGTTCATGGTTCATTATGGTATCAACATTCAAAACCAATTTTTTCAACTTTTTCAGTCCTGGCAGCACACTCATCTGTAGGCATTTTGCAGTGATAGCTCATAATGACAATGTTTTTTGCATACAAAGACGAGTGACAATGTCTACTACTGCATTTCAACTAAAACTGCAAAAGTTCAAATGATTTTATGTAGTAGGAAAACACATTTTACTGAAGATGTGCACATGATAGCTCAGTTGGTAGAGCGGAGGACTGTAGTGGTAATTTGCTATCCTTAGGTCACCAGTTCAAATCTGGTTCATGGGATTCTATTTTAATCATGTAACGTTTTTTTCAATCATAGTGATGATTAGTTAAAAAAGGCAGAGAAGCCAACCGGAAACTTTTTTACCACCAAAATACTTTGTAAACTAGTAAAAACCAATATGGTTTTGTTGTAATTTGTCGAGAAACACACGAAAAGCTGTGTTTCTCTTTGAGTATTTTAATTTATTGGCAAACCAAAAAACAAACACATCCTTGGAAAAAGTCACACTCTGTTTTTGCGTCGAATTGCGATGGGTAGAGAGACAGACAAAAATTGTCTGTTTTAATAAATGGTTTATTGTTTATGAGTTCTTTCGTTATTTATAAGATGTCATAAGAATTAATCATAGTGTTCATGGTTCATTATGGTATCAACATTCGAAACCCATTTTTTTTAACTTTTTCACAGTCCTGGCAGCACACTCATCTGTAGGCATTTTGCAGTGATAGCTCATAATGACAATGTTTTTTGCATACAATGACGAGTGACAATGTTTACTGCTGCATTTCAAATAAAACTGCAAAGGTTCAAATGATTTTATGTAATAAGAAAACACATTTTACCGGAGATGTGCCCGTGATAGCTCAGTTGGTAGAGCGGAGGACTGTAGTGGTAATTTGCTATCCTTAGGTCACCAGTTCAAGTCTGGTTCACGGGATTCTAATTTAATCACGCAACGTTTTTTTCAATCATAGTGATGATTAGTTTAAAAAGGCAGAGACGCCAACTGGAAACTTTTTTACCACCAAAATACTTTGTAAACTAGTAAAAACCAATATGGTTTTGTTGTAATTTGTCGAGAAACACACGAAAAGCTGTGTTTCTCCTTGAGTATTTTAATTTATTGGCAAACCAACAAACAAACACATCCTTGGAAAAAATCACACTCTGTTTTTGCGTCGAATTGCGATGGGTAAAGAGACAGACCAAAATTGTCTGTTTTAATAAATTGTTTATTGCTTACGAGTTCACTCGTTATTTATAAGATATCATAAGAATTAATCATAGTAATCATGGTTCATTATGGTATCAACATTGAAAACCCTTTTTTTTTAACTTTTTCACAGTCCTGGCAGCACACTCATCTGTAGGCATTTTGCAGTGATAGCTCATAATGACAATGTTTTTTGCATACAATGACGAGTGACAATGTTTACTGCTGCATTTCAAATAAAACTGCAAAGGTTCAAATGATTTTATGTAATAAGAAAACACATTTTACCGGAGATGTGCCCGTGATAGCTCAGTTTGTCGAGCGGAGGACTGTAGTGGTAATTTGCTATCCTTAGGTCACCAGTTCAAATCTGGTTCATGGGATTCTATTTTAACCGTGTTACGTTATTCTCAATCATAGTGATGATTAGTTCAAAAAGGCAGAGACGCCAACCGGAAACTTTCTTACAACCAAAATACTTTGTAAACTACTAAAAAACATTATGGTTTTGTGGTAATTTGTCGAGAAACAAACAAAAAACTGTGTTTATCTTTAAGATTTTTTATTTATTGTTAAACCAGTAAACAAACCGATCCTGGGAAAAAATCGCAACCTGTTTTTGCGTCGAACCGCGATGGGTAGAGAGACAGACCAAAATTGTCTGTTTTAATAAATGGTTTATTGTTAATGAGTTCACTCGTTATTTATAAGATATCATAAGATATAATCAAAGTGTTTATGGCTCATTATAGAATCAACATACAAAACCAATTTTTTCAACTTTTTCACAGTCCTGGCAGCACACTCATCTGTAGGCATTTTGCAGTGATAGCTCATAATGACAATGTTTTTTGCATACAAAGACGAGTGACAATGTCTACTACTGCATTTCAACTAAAACTGCAAAAGTTCAAATGGTTTTATGTGATAAGAAAACACATTTTACTGGATATGTGCCCGTGATAGCTCAGTTGGTAGAGCGGAGGACTGTAGTGGTAATTTGCTATCCTTAGGTCACCAGTTCAAATCTGGTTCATGGGATTCTATTTTAATCATGTAACGTTTTTTTCAATCATAGTGATGATTAGTTAAAAAAGGCAGAGAAGCCAACCGGAAACTTTTTTACCACCAAAATACTTTGTAAACTAGTAAAAACCAATATGGTTTTGTTGTAATTTGTCGAGAAACACACGAAAAGCTGTGTATCTCTTTGAGTATTTTAATTTATTGGCAAACCAATAAACAAACACATCCTTGGAAAAAATCACACTCTGCTTTTGCGTCGAATTGCGATGGGTAAAGAGACAGACCAAAAAATGTCTGTTTTAATAATTGGTTTATTGTTTATGAGTTTACTCGTTATTTATAAGATGTCATAAGAATTAATCATAGTGTTCATGGTTCATTATGGTATCAACATTCAAAACCAATTTTTTCAACTTTTTCAGTCCTGGCAGCACACTCATCTGTAGGCATTTTGCAGTGATAGCTCATAATGACAATGTTTTTTGCATACAAAGACGAGTGACAATGTCTACTACTGCATTTCAACTAAAACTGCAAAAGTTCAAATGATTTTATGTAGTAGGAAAACACATTTTACTGAAGATGTGCACATGATAGCTCAGTTGGTAGAGCGGAGGACTGTAGTGGTAATTTGCTATCCTTAGGTCACCAGTTCAAATCTGGTTCATGGGATTCTATTTTAATCATGTAACGTTTTTTTCAATCATAGTGATGATTAGTTAAAAAAGGCAGAGAAGCCAACCGGAAACTTTTTTACCACCAAAATACTTTGTAAACTAGTAAAAACCAATATGGTTTTGTTGTAATTTGTCGAGAAACACACGAAAAGCTGTGTTTCTCTTTGAGTATTTTAATTTATTGGCAAACCAAAAAACAAACACATCCTTGGAAAAAGTCACACTCTGTTTTTGCGTCGAATTGCGATGGGTAGAGAGACAGACAAAAATTGTCTGTTTTAATAAATGGTTTATTGTTTATGAGTTCTTTCGTTATTTATAAGATGTCATAAGAATTAATCATAGTGTTCATGGTTCATTATGGTATCAACATTCGAAACCCATTTTTTTTAACTTTTTCACAGTCCTGGCAGCACACTCATCTGTAGGCATTTTGCAGTGATAGCTCATAATGACAATGTTTTTTGCATACAATGACGAGTGACAATGTTTACTGCTGCATTTCAAATAAAACTGCAAAGGTTCAAATGATTTTATGTAATAAGAAAACACATTTTACCGGAGATGTGCCCGTGATAGCTCAGTTGGTAGAGCGGAGGACTGTAGTGGTAATTTGCTATCCTTAGGTCACCAGTTCAAGTCTGGTTCACGGGATTCTAATTTAATCACGCAACGTTTTTTTCAATCATAGTGATGATTAGTTTAAAAAGGCAGAGACGCCAACTGGAAACTTTTTTACCACCAAAATACTTTGTAAACTAGTAAAAACCAATATGGTTTTGTTGTAATTTGTCGAGAAACACACGAAAAGCTGTGTTTCTCCTTGAGTATTTTAATTTATTGGCAAACCAACAAACAAACACATCCTTGGAAAAAATCACACTCTGTTTTTGCGTCGAATTGCGATGGGTAAAGAGACAGACCAAAATTGTCTGTTTTAATAAATTGTTTATTGCTTACGAGTTCACTCGTTATTTATAAGATATCATAAGAATTAATCATAGTAATCATGGTTCATTATGGTATCAACATTCAAAACCCTTTTTTTTTAACTTTTTCACAGTCCTGGCAGCACACTCATCTGTAGGCATTTTGCAGTGATAGCTCATAATGACAATGTTTTTTGCATACAATGACGAGTGACAATGTTTACTGCTGCATTTCAAATAAAACTGCAAAGGTTCAAATGATTTTATGTAATAAGAAAACACATTTTACCGGAGATGTGCCCGTGATAGCTCAGTTTGTCGAGCGGAGGACTGTAGTGGTAATTTGCTATCCTTAGGTCACCAGTTCAAATCTGGTTCATGGGATTCTATTTTAACCGTGTTACGTTATTCTCAATCATAGTGATGATTAGTTCAAAAAGGCAGAGACGCCAACCGGAAACTTTCTTACAACCAAAATACTTTGTAAACTACTAAAAAACATTATGGTTTTGTGGTAATTTGTCGAGAAACAAACAAAAAACTGTGTTTATCTTTAAGATTTTTTATTTATTGTTAAACCAGTAAACAAACCGATCCTGGGAAAAAATCGCAACCTGTTTTTGCGTCGAACCGCGATGGGTAGAGAGACAGACCAAAATTGTCTGTTTTAATAAATGGTTTATTGTTAATGAGTTCACTCGTTATTTATAAGATATCATAAGATATAATCAAAGTGTTTATGGCTCATTATAGAATCAACATACAAAACCAATTTTTTCAACTTTTTCACAGTCCTGGCAGCACACTCATCTGTAGGCATTTTGCAGTGATAGCTCATAATGACAATGTTTTTTGCATACAAAGACGAGTGACAATGTCTACTACTGCATTTCAACTAAAACTGCAAAAGTTCAAATGGTTTTATGTGATAAGAAAACACATTTTACTGGATATGTGCCCGTGATAGCTCAGTTGGTAGAGCGGAGGACTGTAGTGGTAATTTGCTATCCTTAGGTCACCAGTTCAAATCTGGTTCATGGGATTCTATTTTAATCATGTAACGTTTTTTTCAATCATAGTGATGATTAGTTAAAAAAGGCAGAGAAGCCAACCGGAAACTTTTTTACCACCAAAATACTTTGTAAACTAGTAAAAACCAATATGGTTTTGTTGTAATTTGTCGAGAAACACACGAAAAGCTGTGTATCTCTTTGAGTATTTTAATTTATTGGCAAACCAAAAAACAAACACATCCTTGGAAAAAGTCACACTCTGTTTTTGCGTCGAATTGCGATGGGTAAAGAGACAGACCAAAAAATGTCTGTTTTAATAAATGGTTTATTGTTTATGAGTTCACTCGTTATTTATAAGATATCATAAGAATTAATCATAGTGTTCATGGTTCATTATGGTATCAACATTCAAAACCCTTTTTTTTAACTTTTTCACAGTCCTGGCAGCACACTCATCTGTAGGCATTTTGCAGTGATAACTCATAATGACAATGTTTTTTGCATACAAAGACGAGTGACAATGTTTACTGCTGCATTTCAAATAAAACTGCAAAGGTTCAAATGATTTTATGTAATAAGAAAACACATTTAACCGGAGATGTGCCCGTGATAGCTCAGTTGGTAAAGCGGAGGACTGTAGTGGTAATTTGCTATCCTTAGGTCACCAGTTCAAATCTGGTTCATGGGATTCTATTTTAACCGTGTTATGTTATTCTCAATCATAGTGATGATTAGTTAAAAAAGGCAGAGACGCCAACCGGAAACTTTCTTACAACCAAAATACTTTGTAAACTACTAAAAAACATTATGGTTTTGTGGTAGTTTGTCGAGAAACAAACAAAAAACTGTGTTTATCTTTAAGATTTTTTATTTATTGTTAAACCAGTAAACAAACCGATCCTGGGAAAAAATCGCAATCTGTTTTTGCGTCGAACCGCGATGGGTAGAGAGACAGACCAAAATTGTTTGTTTTGATAAATGGTTTATTGTTTATGCGTTCACTCGTTATTTATAAGATATCATAAGAATTAATCATAGTAATCATGGTTCATTATGGTATCAACATTCAAAACCCTTTTTTTTTAACTTTTTCACAGTCCTGGCAGCACACTCATCTGTAGGCATTTTGCAGTGATAGCTCATAATGACAATGTTTTTTGCATACAATGACGAGTGACAATGTTTACTGCTGCATTTCAAATAAAACTGCAAAGGTTCAAATGATTTTATGTAATAAGAAAACACATTGTACCGGAGATGTGCCCGTGATAGCTCAGTTGGTCGAGCGGAGGACTGTAGTGGTAATTTGCTATCCTTAGGTCACCAGTTCAAATCTGGTTCATGGGATTCTATTTTAACCGTGTTACGTTATTCTCAATCATAGTGATGATTAGTTCAAAAAGGCAGAGACGCCAACCGGAAACTTTCTTACAACCAAAATACTTTGTAAACTACTAAAAAACATTATGGTTTTGTGGTAATTTGTCGAGAAACAAACAAAAAACTGTGTTTATCTTTAAGATTTTTTATTTATTGTTAAACCAGTAAACAAACCGATCCTGGGAAAAAATCGCAACCTGTTTTTGCGTCGAACCGCGATGGGTAGAGAGACAGACCAAAATTGTCTGTTTTAATAAATGGTTTATTGTTAATGAGTTCACTCGTTATTTATAAGATATCATAAGATATAATCAAAGTGTTTATGGCTCATTATAGAATCAACATACAAAACCAATTTTTTCAACTTTTTCACAGTCCTGGCAGCACACTCATCTGTAGGCATTTTGCAGTGATAGCTCATAATGACAATGTTTTTTGCATACAATGACGAGTGACAATGTTTACTGCTGCATTTCAAATAAAACTGCAAAGGTTCAAATGATTTTATGTAATAAGAAAACACATTTTACCGGAGATGTGCCCGTGATAGCTCAGTTGGTCGAGCGGAGGACTGTAGTGGTAATTTGCTATCCTTAGGTCACCAGTTCAAATCTGGTTCATGGGATTCTATTTTAACCGTGTTACGTTATTCTCAATCATAGTGATGATTAGTTCAAAAAAGCAGAGACGCCAACCGGAAACTTTCTTACAACCAAAATACTTTGTAAACTACTAAAAAACATTATGGTTTTGTGGTAATTTGTCGAGAAACAAACAAAAAACTGTGTTTATCTTTAAGATTTTTTAATTATTGTTAAACCAGTAAACAAACCGATCCTGGGAAAAAATCGCAATCTGTTTTTGCGTCGAACTGCGATGGGTAGAGAGACAGACCAAAATTGTCTGTTTTAATAAATGGTTTATTGTTAATGAGTTCACTCGTTATTTATAAGATATCATAAGATATAATCAAAGTGTTTATGGCTCATTATAGAATCAACATACAAAACCAATTTTTTCAACTTTTTCACAGTCCTGGCAGCACACTCATCTGTAGGCATTTTGCAGTGATAGCTCATAATGACAATGTTTTTTGCATACAAAGACGAGTGACAATGTCTACTACTGCATTTCAACTAAAACTGCAAAAGTTCAAATGGTTTTATGTGATAAGAAAACACATTTTACTGGATATGTGCCCGTGATAGCTCAGTTGGTAGAGCGGAGGACTGTAGTGGTAATTTGCTATCCTTAGGTCACCAGTTCAAATCTGGTTCATGGGATTCTATTTTAATCATGTAACGTTTTTTTCAATCATAGTGATGATTAGTTAAAAAAGGCAGAGAAGCCAACCGGAAACTTTTTTACCACCAAAATACTTTGTAAACTAGTAAAAACCAATATGGTTTTGTTGTAATTTGTCGAGAAACACACGAAAAGCTGTGTTTCTCTTTGAGTATTTTAATTTATTGGCAAACCAAAAAACAAACACATCCTTGGAAAAAGTCACACTCTGTTTTTGCGTCGAATTGCGATGGGTAAAGAGACAGACCAAAAAATGTCTGTTTTAATAAATGGTTTATTGTTTATGAGTTCACTCGTTATTTATAAGATATCATAAGAATTAATCATAGTGTTCATGGTTCATTATGGTATCAACATTCAAAACCCTTTTTTTTAACTTTTTCACAGTCCTGGCAGCACACTCATCTGTAGGCATTTTGCAGTGATAACTCATAATGACAATGTTTTTTGCATACAAAGACGAGTGACAATGTTTACTGCTGCATTTCAAATAAAACTGCAAAGGTTCAAATGATTTTATGTAATAAGAAAACACATTTAACCGGAGATGTGCCCGTGATAGCTCAGTTGGTAAAGCGGAGGACTGTAGTGGTAATTTGCTATTTTTAGGTCACCAGTTCAAATCTGGTTCATGGGATTCTATTTTAACCGTGTTATGTTATTCTCAATCATAGTGATGATTAGTTAAAAAAGGCAGAGACGCCAACCGGAAACTTTCTTACAACCAAAATACTTTGTAAACTACTAAAAAACATTATGGTTTTGTGGTAGTTTGTCGAGAAACAAACAAAAAACTGTGTTTATCTTTAAGATTTTTTATTTATTGTTAAACCAGTAAACAAACCGATCCTGGGAAAAAATCGCAATCTGTTTTTGCGTCGAACCGCGATGGGTAGAGAGACAGACCAAAATTGTTTGTTTTGATAAATGGTTTATTGTTTATGCGTTCACTCGTTATTTATAAGATATCATAAGATATAATCATTGTGTTTATGGCTCATTATAGAATCAACACACAAAACCCATTTTTTCAACTTTTTCACAGTCCTGGCAGCACACTCATCTGTAGGCATTTTGCAGTGATAGCACATAATGACAATGTTTTTTGCATACAAAGACGAGTGACAATGTTTACTACTGCATTTCAACTAAAACTGCAAAAGTTCAAATGATTTTATGTAATAAGAAAACACATTTTACTGGATATGTGCCCGTGATAGCTCAGTTGGTAGAGTGGAGGACTGTAGTGGTAATTTGTTATCCTTAGATCACCAGTTCAAATCTGGTTCACGGGATTCTATTTTAATCATGCAACGTTTTTTCAATCATAGTAATGATTAGTTAAAAAAGGCAGAGACGCCAACTGGAAACTTTTTTACAACCAAAATACTTTGTAAACTAGTAAAAACCAATATGGTTTTGTTGTAATTTGTCGAGAAACACACGAAAAGCTGTGTTTCTCCTTGAGTATTTTAATTTATTGGCAAACCAATAAACAAACACAACCTTGGAAAAAGTCAGACTCTGTTTTTGCGTCGAATTGCGATGGGTAGAGAGACAGACCAAAATTGTCTGTTTTAATAAATGGTTTATTGTTTACGAGTTCACTCGTTATTTATACGATATCATAAGAATTAATCATAGTGTTCATGGTTCATTATGGTATCAACATTCAAAACCCTTTTTTTTAAACTTTTTCACAGTCCTGGCAGCACACTCATCTGTAGGACTTTTGCAGTGATAGCTCATAATGACAATGTTTTTTGCATACAAAGAAGAGTGACAATGTCTACTACTGCATTTCAACTAAAACTGCAAAAGTTCAAATGATTTTATGTAATAAGAAAACACATTTTACTGGAGATGTGCCCGTGATAGCTCAGTTGGTAGAGCGGAGGACTGTAGTGGTAATTTGTTATCCTTAGGTCACCAGTTCAAATCTGGTTCACGGGATTCTATTTTAATCATGCAACGTTTTTTTCAATCATAGTGATGATTAGTTAAAAAAGGCAGAGACGCCAACTGGAAACTTTTTTACCACCAAAATACTTTGTAAACTAGTAAAAACCAATATGGTTTTGTTGTAATTTGTCGAGAAACACACGAAAAGCTGTGTTTCTCCTTGAGTATTTTAATTTATTGGCAAACCAATAAACAAACACAACCTTGGAAAAAGTCACACTCTGTTTTTGCGTCGAACTGCGATGGGTAGAGAGACAGACCAAAATTGTCTGTTTTAATAAATGGTTTATTGTTTATGAGTTCACTCGTTATTTATAAGATATCATAAGATATAATCATAGTGTTTATGGCTCTTTATAGAATCAACATACAAAACCAATTTTTTAACTTTTTCACAGTCCTGGCAGCACACTCATCTGTAAGCATTTTGCAGTGATAGCTTATAATGACAATGTTTTTTGCATACAAAGACGAGTGACAATGTCTACTACTGCATTTCAACTAAAACTGCAAAGGGTCAAATGGTTTTATGTAATAAGAAAACACATTTAACCGGAGATGTGCCCGTGATAGCTTAGTTGGTAGAGCGGAGGACTGTAGTGGTAATTTGCTATCCTTAGGTCACCAGTTCAAATCTGGTTCATGGGATTCTATTTTAATCATGTAACGTTTTTTTCAATCATAGTGATGATTAGTTCAAAAAGGCAGAGACGCCAACTGGAAACTTTTTTACCACCAAAATACTTTGTAAACTAGTAAAAACCATTATGGTTTTGGTTGTAATTTGTCGAGAAACACACGAAAAGCTGTGTTTCTCTTTGAGTATTTTAATTTATTGGCAAACCAATAAACAAACACATCCTTGGAAAAAGTGACACTCTGTTTTTGCGTCGAATTGCGATGGGTAGAGAGACAGACCAAAATTGTCTGTTTTAATAAATGGTTTATTGTTTACGAGTTTTTTCGTTATTTATAAGATGTCATAAGAATTAATCATAGTGTTCATGGTTCATTATGGTATCAACATTCGAAACCAATTATTTTAATTTTTTTACACTCCTGGTAGCACACTCATCTGTAGGCATTTTTTAGTATTAGCTCGCAATGACATTATTTTTGCTTACGAAGACGAGTGACAATGTCTACTACTGCATTTCAACTAAAACTGCAAAAGTTCAAACGATTTTATGTAATAAGAAAACACATTTTACTGGAAATGTGCCCGTAGTAACTCAGTTGGTAGAGCGGAGGACTGTAGTGGTAATTTGCTATCCTTAGGTCATCGGTTCAAACCTGGTTATTGGAATTCTGTTTTAACCATGTAATGTATTTTTCAATCATTGCGATTACTTCAAATTAAGTGGAGACGACAACCTGAAACTTTCTTACAACAGAAATCTTTTGTAAACTACTAAAAAGCATCACGGTTGTGTTGTAAGTTGTTGACAAACATACAAAACGCTGGGTTTATTTCTGAGTTTTCAATTTTTTCGCAAAGCTGGCAACAAAATGACCTTTGGAAAAAATTCATGATCTGTCTTTGTGTTGGCATGCGATCGGCAATGAAGCTGACCAAAAAAGTTCTCTTTTAACAAATGGTTTGTTGTTGATGAGTTCACTCGTTTTCTATAAGATATCATAAGATATAACCACAGTGTTCATGATTCATTACGGTATCAACATACAAACCCATTATTTTAAATATTTCACAGTCCTGGCAGCACACTCATCTGTAGGCATTGTTCAGTATTAGCTCGCAGTGACATTATTTTTGCATACAAAGACGAGTGACAATGTCTACTACTGCATTTCAACTAAAACTGCAAAAGTTCAAATGGTTTTATGGAATAAGAAAACACATTTTACCAGAGATGCGCCCGTGATAGCTCAGTTGGTCGAGCGGAGGACTGTAGTGGTAATTTGCTATCCTTAGGTCACCAGTGCAAATATGGTTCACGGGATTCTATTTTAATCATGTAACGTTTTTTTCAATCATATTGATGATTAGTTCAAAAAGGCAGAGACGCCAACTGGAAACTTTTTTACCACCAAAATACTTTGTAAACTAGTAAAAACCAATATGGTTTTGTTGTAATTTGTCGAGAAACACACGAAAAGCTGTGTTTCTCTTTGAGTATTTTAATTTATTGGCAAACCAATAAACAAACACATCCTTGGAAAAAGTCACACTCTGTTTTTGCGTCGAATTGCGATGGGTAGAGAGACAGACCAAAATTGTCTGTTTTAATAAATGGTTTATTGTTTACGAGTTCTTTCGTTATTTATAAGATGTCATAAGAATTAATCATAGTGTTCATGGTTCATTATGGTATCAACATTCAAATCTCACTTTTTCAACTTTTTCACAGTCCTGGCAGCACACTCATCTGTAGGCATTTTGCAGTGATAGTTCATAATGACAATGTTTTTTGCATACAAAGACGAGTGACAATGTTTACTGCTGCATTTCAAATAAAACTGCAAAGGTTCAAATGATTTTATGTAATAAGAAAACACATTTTACTGGAGATGTGCCTGTGATAGCTCAGTTGGAAGAGCGGAGGACTGTAGTGGTAATTTGCTATCCTTAGGTCACCAGTTCAAATCTGGTTCACGGGATTCTATTTTAACCGTGTTACGTTATTCTCAATCATAGTGATGATTAGTTCAAAAAGGCAGAGACGCCAACCGGAAACTTTCTTACAACCAAAATACTTTGTAAACTACTAAAAAACATTATGGTTTTGTGGTAATTTGTCGAGAAACAAACAAAAAACTGTGTTTATATTTAAGATTTTTTATTTATTGTTAAACCATTAAACAAACCGATCCTGGGAAAAAATCGCAATCTGTTTTTGCGTCGAACCGCGATGGGTAGAGAGACAGACCAAAATTGTCTGTTTTAATGAATGGTTTATTGTTTATGAGTTCACTCGTTATTTATAAGATAATTATAAGAATTAATCATAGTGTTCATGGTTCATTATGGTATCAACATTCAAAACCAATTAATTTAATTTTTTTAAAGTCCTGGTAGCACACTCATCTGTAGGCATTTTTCAATATTAGCTCGCAATGACATTATTTTTGCTTACGAAGACGAGTGACAATGTCTACTACTGCATTTCAACTAAAACTGCAAAAGTTCAAATGATTTTATGTAATAAGAAAACACATTTTACTGGAGATGTGCCCGTGGTAGCTCAGTTGGTCGAGCGGAGGACTGTAGTGGTAATTTGCTATCCTTAGGTCATCAGTTCAAACCTGGTTAATGGGATTCTGTTTTAACCATGTAATGTATTTTTCAATCATTGTGATTACTTCAAAATAGGTGGAGACGACAACCCGAAACTTTCTTACAACAGAAATCTTTTGTAAACTACTAAAAAGGATCACGGTTTTCTTGTAAGTTGTTGACAAACATACAAAACGCTGGGTTTATTTCTGAGTTTTCAATTTATTCGCAAAGCTGGCAACAAAATGACCTTTGGAAAAAATTCATGATCTGTCTTTGTGTTGGCATGCGTTCGGCAATGAAGCAGACCAAAAAAGTTCTCTTTTAACAAATGGTTTGTTGTTGATGAGTTCACTCGTTTTCTATAAGATATCATAAGATATAACCACAGTGTTCATGGTTCATTACGGTATCAACATACAAACCCATTAGTTTAAATATTTCACAGTCCTGGCAGCACACTCATCTGTAGGCATTGTTCATTATTAGCTCGCAATGACATTATTTTTGCATACAAAGACGAGTGACAATGTCTACTACTGCATTTCAACTAAAACTGCAAAAGTTCAAATGGTTTTATGTAATAAGAAAACACATTTTACTGGATATGTGCCCGTGATAGCTCAGTTGGTAGAGTGGAGGACTGTAGTGGTAATTTGTTATCCTTAGATCACCAGTTCAAATCTGGTTCACGGGATTCTATTTTAATCATGCAACGTTTTTTCAATCATAATGATGATTAGTTAAAAAAGGCAGAGACGCCAACTGGAAATATTTTTACAACCAAAATACTTTGTAAACTAGTAAAAACCAATATGGTTTTGTTGTAATTTGTCGAGAAACACACGAAAAGCTGTGTTTCTCCTTGAGTATTTTAATTTATTGGCAAACCAATAAACAAACACAACCTTGGAAAAAATCACACTCTGTTTTTGCGTCGAATTGCGATGGGTAGAGAGACAGACCAAAATTGTCTGTTTTAATAAATGTTTTATTGTTTACGAGTTCACTCGTTATTTAAAAGATATCATAAGAATTAATCATAGTGTTCATGGTTCATTATGGTATCAACATTCAAAACCCTTTTTTTTAAACTTTTTCACAGTCCTGGCAGCACACTCATCTGTAGGAATTTTGTAGTGATAGCTCATAATGACAATATTGTTGCATACAAAGACGAGTGACAATGTCTACTACTGCATTTCAACTAAAACTGCAAAAGTTCAAATGATTTTATGTAATAAGAAAACACATTTTACTGGAGATGTGCCTGTGGTAGCTCAGTTGGTAGAGCGGAGGACTGTAGTGGTAATTTGCTATCCTTAGGTCATCTGTTCAAACCTGGTTAATGGGATTCTGTTTTAACCATGTAATGTATTTTTCAATCATTGTGATTACTTCAAAATAGGTGGAGACGACAACCCAAACTTTCTTACAACAGAAATCTTTTGTAAACTACTAAAAAGTATCACGGTTTTGTTGTAAGTTGTTGACAAACATACAATACGCTGGGTTTATTTCTGAGTTTTCAATTTATTCGCAAAGCTGGCAACAAAATGACCTTTGGAAAAAACTCATGATCTGTCTTTGTGTTGGCATGCGATCGGCAATGAAGCAGACCAAAAAAGTTCTCTTTTAACAAATGGTTTGTTGTTGATGAGTTCACTCGTTTTCTATAAGATATCATAAGATATAACCACAGTGTTCATGGTTCATTACGGTATCAACATACAAACCCATTATTTTAAATATTTCACAGTCCTGGCAGCACACTCATCTGTAGGCATTGTTCAGTATTAGCTCGCAATGACATTATTTTCGCATACAAAGACGAGTGACAATGTCTACTACTGCATTTCAACTAAAACTGCAAAAGTTCAAATGGTTTTATGGAATAAGAAAACACATTTTACCAGAGATGCGCCCGTGATAGCTCAGTTGTTCGAGCGGAGGACTGTAGTGGTAATTTGCTATCCTTAGGTCACCTGTTCAAATCTGGTTCATGGGATTCTATTTTAACCGTGTTACGTTATTCTCAATCATAGTAATGATTAGTTCAAAAAGGCAGAGACGCCAACCGGAAACTTTCTTACAACCAAAATACTTTGTAAACTACTAAAAAACATTATGGTTTTGTGGTAATTTGTCGAGAAACAAACAAAAAACTGTGTTTATCTTTAAGATTTTTTATTTATTGTTAAACCAATAAACAAACACATCCTTTGAAAAAATCACACTCTGTTTTTGCGTCGAACTGCGATGGGTAGAGAGACAGACCAAAATTGTCTGTTTTAATGAATGGTTTATTGTTTATGAGTTCACTCGTTATTTATAAGTTATCATAAGAATTAATCATAGTGTTCATGGTTCATTATGGTATCAACATTCAAAACCCTTTTTTTTAACTTTTTCACAGTCCTGGCAGCACACTCATCTGTAGGCATTTTGCAGTGATAGTTCATAATGACAATGTTTTTGCATACAAAGACGAGTGAGAATGTCTACTACTGCATTTCAACTAAAACTGCAAAAGTTCAAATGATTTTATGTAATAAGAAAACACATTTTACTGGAGATGTGCCCGTGATAGCTCAGTTGGTAGAGCGGAGGACTGTAGTGGTAATTTGTTATCCTTAGGTCACCAGTTCAAACCTGGTTCACGGGATTCTATTTTAATCATGTAAAGTTTTTCTCAATCATAGTGATGATTAGTTCAAAAAGGCAGAGATGCCAGCTGGAAACTTTCTTACAGCCAAAATACTTTGTAAACTACTAAAAACCATTATGGTTTTGTTGTAATTTGTCGAGAAACACACGAAAAGCTGTGTTTCTCCTTGAGTATTTTAATTTATTGGCAAACCAATAAACAAAGACATCCTTGGAAAAAATCACACTCTGTTTTTGCGTCGAATTGCGATGGGTAGAGAGACAGACCAAAATTGTTTGTTTTAATGAATGGTTTATTGTTTATGAGTTCACTCGTTATTTATAAGTTATCATAAGAATTAATCATAGTAATCATGGTTCATTATGGTATCAACATTCAAAACCCTTTTTTTTTAACTTTTTCACAGTCCTGGCAGCACACTCATCTGTAGGCATTTTGCAGTGATAGCTCATAATGACAATGTTTTTGCATACAAAGACGAGTGACAATGTCTACTACTGCATTTCAACTAAAACTGCAAAAGTTCAAATGATTTTATGTAATAAGAAAACACATTTTACTGGATATGTGCCTGTGATAGCTCAGTTGGTAGAGTGGAGGACTGTAGTGGTAATTTGCTATCCTTAGATCACCAGTTCAAATCTGGTTCATGGGATTCTATTTTAACCGTGTTACGTTATTCTCAATCATAGTAATGATTAGTTCAAAAAGGCAGTGACGCCAACCGGAAACTTTCTTACAACCAAAATACTTTGTAAACTACTAAAAAACATTATGGTTTTGTGGTAATTTGTCGAGAAACAAACAAAAAACTGTGTTTATCTTTAAGATTTTTTATTTATTGTTAAACCAGTAAACAAACCGATCCTGGGAAAAAAATCGCAATCTGTTTTTGCGTCGAACTGCGATGGGTAGAGAGACAGACCAAAATTGTCTGTTTTAATAAATGGTTTATTGTTTATGAGTTCACTCGTTATTTATAAGATATCATAAGAATTAATCATAGTAATCATGGTTCATTATGGTATCAACATTCAAAACCCTTTTTTTTTAACTTTTTCACAGTCCTGGCAGCACACTCATCTGTAGGCATTTTGCAGTGATAGCTCATAATGACAATGTTTTTTGCATACAATGACGAGTGACAATGTTTACTGCTGCATTTCAAATAAAACTGCAAAGGTTCAAATGATTTTATGTAATAAGAAAACACATTTTACCGGAGATGTGCCCGTGATAGCTCAGTTTGTCGAGCGGAGGACTGTAGTGGTAATTTGCTATCCTTAGGTCACCAGTTCAAATCTGGTTCATGGGATTCTATTTTAACCGTGTTACGTTATTCTCAATCATAGTGATGATTAGTTCAAAAAGGCAGAGACGCCAACCGGAAACTTTCTTACAACCAAAATACTTTGTAAACTACTAAAAAACATTATGGTTTTGTGGTAATTTGTCGAGAAACAAACAAAAAACTGTGTTTATCTTTAAGATTTTTTATTTATTGTTAAACCAGTAAACAAACCGATCCTGGGAAAAAATCGCAACCTGTTTTTGCGTCGAACCGCGATGGGTAGAGAGACAGACCAAAATTGTCTGTTTTAATAAATGGTTTATTGTTAATGAGTTCACTCGTTATTTATAAGATATCATAAGATATAATCAAAGTGTTTATGGCTCATTATAGAATCAACATACAAAACCAATTTTTTCAACTTTTTCACAGTCCTGGCAGCACACTCATCTGTAGGCATTTTGCAGTGATAGCTCATAATGACAATGTTTTTTGCATACAAAGACGAGTGACAATGTCTACTACTGCATTTCAACTAAAACTGCAAAAGTTCAAATGGTTTTATGTGATAAGAAAACACATTTTACTGGATAGGTGCCCGTGATAGCTCAGTTGGTAGAGCGGAGGACTGTAGTGGTAATTTGCTATCCTTAGGTCACCAGTTCAAATCTGGTTCATGGGATTCTATTTTAATCATGTAACGTTTTTTTCAATCATAGTGATGATTAGTTAAAAAAGGCAGAGAAGCCAACCGGAAACTTTTTTACCACCAAAATACTTTGTAAACTAGTAAAAACCAATATGGTTTTGTTGTAATTTGTCGAGAAACACACGAAAAGCTGTGTATCTCTTTGAGTATTTTAATTTATTGGCAAACCAAAAAACAAACACATCCTTGGAAAAAGTCACACTCTGTTTTTGCGTCGAATTGCGATGGGTAAAGAGACAGACCAAAAAATGTCTGTTTTAATAAATGGTTTATTGTTTATGAGTTCACTCGTTATTTATAAGATATCATAAGAATTAATCATAGTGTTCATGGTTCATTATGGTATCAACATTCAAAACCCTTTTTTTTAACTTTTTCACAGTCCTGGCAGCACACTCATCTGTAGGCATTTTGCAGTGATAACTCATAATGACAATGTTTTTTGCATACAAAGACGAGTGACAATGTTTACTGCTGCATTTCAAATAAAACTGCAAAGGTTCAAATGATTTTATGTAATAAGAAAACACATTTAACCGGAGATGTGCCCGTGATAGCTCAGTTGGTAAAGCGGAGGACTGTAGTGGTAATTTGCTATCCTTAGGTCACCAGTTCAAATCTGGTTCATGGGATTCTATTTTAACCGTGTTATGTTATTCTCAATCATAGTGATGATTAGTTAAAAAAGGCAGAGACGCCAACCGGAAACTTTCTTACAACCAAAATACTTTGTAAACTACTAAAAAACATTATGGTTTTGTGGTAGTTTGTCGAGAAACAAACAAAAAACTGTGTTTATCTTTAAGATTTTTTATTTATTGTTAAACCAGTAAACAAACCGATCCTGGGAAAAAATCGCAATCTGTTTTTGCGTCGAACCGCGATGGGTAGAGAGACAGACCAAAATTGTTTGTTTTGATAAATGGTTTATTGTTTATGCGTTCACTCGTTATTTATAAGATATCATAAGAATTAATCATAGTAATCATGGTTCATTATGGTATCAACATTCAAAACCCTTTTTTTTTAACTTTTTCACAGTCCTGGCAGCACACTCATCTGTAGGCATTTTGCAGTGATAGCTCATAATGACAATGTTTTTTGCATACAATGACGAGTGACAATGTTTACTGCTGCATTTCAATTAAAACTGCAAAGGTTCAAATGATTTTATGTAATAAGAAAACACATTGTACCGGAGATGTGCCCGTGATAGCTCAGTTGGTAGAGCGGAGGACTGTAGTGGTAATTTGTTATCCTTAGGTCACCAGTTCAAACCTGGTTCACGGGATTCTATTTTAATCATGTAAAGTTTTTCTCAATCATAGTGATGATTAGTTCAAAAAGGCAGAGACGCCAACTGGAAACTTTCTTACAGCCAAAATACTTTGTAAACTACTAAAAACCATTATGGTTTTGTTGTAATTTGTCGAGAAACACACGAAAAGCTGTGTTTCTCCTTGAGTATTTTAATTTATTGGCAAACCAATAAACAAAGACATCCTTGGAAAAAATCACACTCTGTTTTTGCGTCGAATTGCGATGGGTAGAGAGACAGACCAAAATTGTTTGTTTTAATGAATGGTTTATTGTTTATGAGTTCACTCGTTATTTATAAGTTATCATAAGAATTAATCATAGTGTTCATGGTTCATTATGGTATCAACATTCAAAACCCTTTTTTTTAACTTTTTCACAGTCCTGGCAGCACACTCATCTGTAGGCATTTTGCAGTGATAGCTCATAATGACAATGTTTTTGCATACAAAGACGAGTGACAATGTCTACTACTGCATTTCAACTAAAACTGCAAAAGTTCAAATGATTTTATGTAATAAGAAAACACATTTTACTGGATATGTGCCTGTGATAGCTCAGTTGGTAGAGTGGAGGACTGTAGTGGTAATTTGCTATCCTTAGATCACCAGTTCAAATCTGGTTCATGGGATTCTATTTTAACCGTGTTACGTTATTCTCAATCATAGTAATGATTAGTTCAAAAAGGCAGTGACGCCAACCGGAAACTTTCTTACAACCAAAATACTTTGTAAACTACTAAAAAACATTATGGTTTTGTGGTAATTTGTCGAGAAACAAACAAAAAACTGTGTTTATCTTTAAGATTTTTTATTTATTGTTAAACCAGTAAACAAACCGATCCTGGGAAAAAAATCGCAATCTGTTTTTGCGTCGAACTGCGATGGGTAGAGAGACAGACCAAAATTGTCTGTTTTAATAAATGGTTTATTGTTTATGAGTTCACTCGTTATTTATAAGATATCATAAGAATTAATCATAGTAATCATGGTTCATTATGGTATCAACATTCAAAACCCTTTTTTTTTAACTTTTTCACAGTCCTGGCAGCACACTCATCTGTAGGCATTTTGCAGTGATAGCTCATAATGACAATGTTTTTTGCATACAATGACGAGTGACAATGTTTACTGCTGCATTTCAAATAAAACTGCAAAGGTTCAAATGATTTTATGTAATAAGAAAACACATTTTACCGGAGATGTGCCCGTGATAGCTCAGTTTGTCGAGCGGAGGACTGTAGTGGTAATTTGCTATCCTTAGGTCACCAGTTCAAATCTGGTTCATGGGATTCTATTTTAACCGTGTTACGTTATTCTCAATCATAGTGATGATTAGTTCAAAAAGGCAGAGACGCCAACCGGAAACTTTCTTACAACCAAAATACTTTGTAAACTACTAAAAAACATTATGGTTTTGTGGTAATTTGTCGAGAAACAAACAAAAAACTGTGTTTATCTTTAAGATTTTTTATTTATTGTTAAACCAGTAAACAAACCGATCCTGGGAAAAAATCGCAACCTGTTTTTGCGTCGAACCGCGATGGGTAGAGAGACAGACCAAAATTGTCTGTTTTAATAAATGGTTTATTGTTAATGAGTTCACTCGTTATTTATAAGATATCATAAGATATAATCAAAGTGTTTATGGCTCATTATAGAATCAACATACAAAACCAATTTTTTCAACTTTTTCACAGTCCTGGCAGCACACTCATCTGTAGGCATTTTGCAGTGATAGCTCATAATGACAATGTTTTTTGCATACAAAGACGAGTGACAATGTCTACTACTGCATTTCAACTAAAACTGCAAAAGTTCAAATGGTTTTATGTGATAAGAAAACACATTTTACTGGATAGGTGCCCGTGATAGCTCAGTTGGTAGAGCGGAGGACTGTAGTGGTAATTTGCTATCCTTAGGTCACCAGTTCAAATCTGGTTCATGGGATTCTATTTTAATCATGTAACGTTTTTTTCAATCATAGTGATGATTAGTTAAAAAAGGCAGAGAAGCCAACCGGAAACTTTTTTACCACCAAAATACTTTGTAAACTAGTAAAAACCAATATGGTTTTGTTGTAATTTGTCGAGAAACACACGAAAAGCTGTGTATCTCTTTGAGTATTTTAATTTATTGGCAAACCAAAAAACAAACACATCCTTGGAAAAAGTCACACTCTGTTTTTGCGTCGAATTGCGATGGGTAAAGAGACAGACCAAAAAATGTCTGTTTTAATAAATGGTTTATTGTTTATGAGTTCACTCGTTATTTATAAGATATCATAAGAATTAATCATAGTGTTCATGGTTCATTATGGTATCAACATTCAAAACCCTTTTTTTTAACTTTTTCACAGTCCTGGCAGCACACTCATCTGTAGGCATTTTGCAGTGATAACTCATAATGACAATGTTTTTTGCATACAAAGACGAGTGACAATGTTTACTGCTGCATTTCAAATAAAACTGCAAAGGTTCAAATGATTTTATGTAATAAGAAAACACATTTAACCGGAGATGTGCCCGTGATAGCTCAGTTGGTAAAGCGGAGGACTGTAGTGGTAATTTGCTATCCTTAGGTCACCAGTTCAAATCTGGTTCATGGGATTCTATTTTAACCGTGTTATGTTATTCTCAATCATAGTGATGATTAGTTAAAAAAGGCAGAGACGCCAACCGGAAACTTTCTTACAACCAAAATACTTTGTAAACTACTAAAAAACATTATGGTTTTGTGGTAGTTTGTCGAGAAACAAACAAAAAACTGTGTTTATCTTTAAGATTTTTTATTTATTGTTAAACCAGTAAACAAACCGATCCTGGGAAAAAATCGCAATCTGTTTTTGCGTCGAACCGCGATGGGTAGAGAGACAGACCAAAATTGTTTGTTTTGATAAATGGTTTATTGTTTATGCGTTCACTCGTTATTTATAAGATATCATAAGAATTAATCATAGTAATCATGGTTCATTATGGTATCAACATTCAAAACCCTTTTTTTTTAACTTTTTCACAGTCCTGGCAGCACACTCATCTGTAGGCATTTTGCAGTGATAGCTCATAATGACAATGTTTTTTGCATACAATGACGAGTGACAATGTTTACTGCTGCATTTCAATTAAAACTGCAAAGGTTCAAATGATTTTATGTAATAAGAAAACACATTGTACCGGAGATGTGCCCGTGATAGCTCAGTTGGTCGAGCGGAGGACTGTAGTGGTAATTTGCTATCCTTAGGTCACCAGTTCAAATCTGGTTCATGGGATTCTATTTTAACCGTGTTACGTTATTCTCAATCATAGTGATGATTAGTTCAAAAAGGCAGAGACGCCAACCGGAAACTTTCTTACAACCAAAATACTTTGTAAACTACTAAAAAACATTATGGTTTTGTGGTAATTTGTCGAGAAACAAACAAAAAACTGTGTTTATCTTTAAGATTTTTTATTTATTGTTAAACCAGTAAACAAACCGATCCTGGGAAAAAATCGCAACCTGTTTTTGCGTCGAACCGCGATGGGTAGAGAGACAGACCAAAATTGTCTGTTTTAATAAATGGTTTATTGTTAATGAGTTCACTCGTTATTTATAAGATATCATAAGATATAATCAAAGTGTTTATGGCTCATTATAGAATCAACATACAAAACCAATTTTTTCAACTTTTTCACAGTCCTGGCAGCACACTCATCTGTAGGCATTTTGCAGTGATAGCTCATAATGACAATGTTTTTTGCATACAATGACGAGTGACAATGTTTACTGCTGCATTTCAAATAAAACTGCAAAGGTTCAAATGATTTTATGTAATAAGAAAACACATTTTACCGGAGATGTGCCCGTGATAGCTCAGTTGGTCGAGCGGAGGACTGTAGTGGTAATTTGCTATCCTTAGGTCACCAGTTCAAATCTGGTTCATGGGATTCTATTTTAACCGTGTTACGTTATTCTCAATCATAGTGATGATTAGTTCAAAAAAGCAGAGACGCCAACCGGAAACTTTCTTACAACCAAAATACTTTGTAAACTACTAAAAAACATTATGGTTTTGTGGTAATTTGTCGAGAAACAAACAAAAAACTGTGTTTATCTTTAAGATTTTTTAATTATTGTTAAACCAGTAAACAAACCGATCCTGGGAAAAAATCGCAATCTGTTTTTGCGTCGAACTGCGATGGGTAGAGAGACAGACCAAAATTGTCTGTTTTAATAAATGGTTTATTGTTAATGAGTTCACTCGTTATTTATAAGATATCATAAGATATAATCAAAGTGTTTATGGCTCATTATAGAATCAACATACAAAACCAATTTTTTCAACTTTTTCACAGTCCTGGCAGCACACTCATCTGTAGGCATTTTGCAGTGATAGCTCATAATGACAATGTTTTTTGCATACAAAGACGAGTGACAATGTCTACTACTGCATTTCAACTAAAACTGCAAAAGTTCAAATGGTTTTATGTGATAAGAAAACACATTTTACTGGATATGTGCCCGTGATAGCTCAGTTGGTAGAGCGGAGGACTGTAGTGGTAATTTGCTATCCTTAGGTCACCAGTTCAAATCTGGTTCATGGGATTCTATTTTAATCATGTAACGTTTTTTTCAATCATAGTGATGATTAGTTAAAAAAGGCAGAGAAGCCAACCGGAAACTTTTTTACCACCAAAATACTTTGTAAACTAGTAAAAACCAATATGGTTTTGTTGTAATTTGTCGAGAAACACACGAAAAGCTGTGTTTCTCTTTGAGTATTTTAATTTATTGGCAAACCAAAAAACAAACACATCCTTGGAAAAAGTCACACTCTGTTTTTGCGTCGAATTGCGATGGGTAAAGAGACAGACCAAAAAATGTCTGTTTTAATAAATGGTTTATTGTTTATGAGTTCACTCGTTATTTATAAGATATCATAAGAATTAATCATAGTGTTCATGGTTCATTATGGTATCAACATTCAAAACCCTTTTTTTTAACTTTTTCACAGTCCTGGCAGCACACTCATCTGTAGGCATTTTGCAGTGATAACTCATAATGACAATGTTTTTTGCATACAAAGACGAGTGACAATGTTTACTGCTGCATTTCAAATAAAACTGCAAAGGTTCAAATGATTTTATGTAATAAGAAAACACATTTAACCGGAGATGTGCCCGTGATAGCTCAGTTGGTAAAGCGGAGGACTGTAGTGGTAATTTGCTATTTTTAGGTCACCAGTTCAAATCTGGTTCATGGGATTCTATTTTAACCGTGTTATGTTATTCTCAATCATAGTGATGATTAGTTAAAAAAGGCAGAGACGCCAACCGGAAACTTTCTTACAACCAAAATACTTTGTAAACTACTAAAAAACATTATGGTTTTGTGGTAGTTTGTCGAGAAACAAACAAAAAACTGTGTTTATCTTTAAGATTTTTTATTTATTGTTAAACCAGTAAACAAACCGATCCTGGGAAAAAATCGCAATCTGTTTTTGCGTCGAACCGCGATGGGTAGAGAGACAGACCAAAATTGTTTGTTTTGATAAATGGTTTATTGTTTATGCGTTCACTCGTTATTTATAAGATATCATAAGATATAATCATTGTGTTTATGGCTCATTATAGAATCAACACACAAAACCCATTTTTTCAACTTTTTCACAGTCCTGGCAGCACACTCATCTGTAGGCATTTTGCAGTGATAGCACATAATGACAATGTTTTTTGCATACAAAGACGAGTGACAATGTTTACTACTGCATTTCAACTAAAACTGCAAAAGTTCAAATGATTTTATGTAATAAGAAAACACATTTTACTGGATATGTGCCCGTGATAGCTCAGTTGGTAGAGTGGAGGACTGTAGTGGTAATTTGTTATCCTTAGATCACCAGTTCAAATCTGGTTCACGGGATTCTATTTTAATCATGCAACGTTTTTTCAATCATAGTAATGATTAGTTAAAAAAGGCAGAGACGCCAACTGGAAACTTTTTTACAACCAAAATACTTTGTAAACTAGTAAAAACCAATATGGTTTTGTTGTAATTTGTCGAGAAACACACGAAAAGCTGTGTTTCTCCTTGAGTATTTTAATTTATTGGCAAACCAATAAACAAACACAACCTTGGAAAAAGTCAGACTCTGTTTTTGCGTCGAATTGCGATGGGTAGAGAGACAGACCAAAATTGTCTGTTTTAATAAATGGTTTATTGTTTACGAGTTCACTCGTTATTTATACGATATCATAAGAATTAATCATAGTGTTCATGGTTCATTATGGTATCAACATTCAAAACCCTTTTTTTTAAACTTTTTTACAGTCCTGGCAGCACACTCATCTGTAGGACTTTTGCAGTGATAGCTCATAATGACAATGTTTTTTGCATACAAAGAAGAGTGACAATGTCTACTACTGCATTTCAACTAAAACTGCAAAAGTTCAAATGATTTTATGTAATAAGAAAACACATTTTACTGGAGATGTGCCCGTGATAGCTCAGTTGGTAGAGCGGAGGACTGTAGTGGTAATTTGTTATCCTTAGGTCACCAGTTCAAATCTGGTTCACGGGATTCTATTTTAATCATGCAACGTTTTTTTCAATCATAGTGATGATTAGTTAAAAAAGGCAGAGACGCCAACTGGAAACTTTTTTACCACCAAAATACTTTGTAAACTAGTAAAAACCAATATGGTTTTGTTGTAATTTGTCGAGAAACACACGAAAAGCTGTGTTTCTCCTTGAGTATTTTAATTTATTGGCAAACCAATAAACAAACACAACCTTGGAAAAAGTCACACTCTGTTTTTGCGTCGAACTGCGATGGGTAGAGAGACAGACCAAAATTGTCTGTTTTAATAAATGGTTTATTGTTTATGAGTTCACTCGTTATTTATAAGATATCATAAGATATAATCATAGTGTTTATGGCTCTTTATAGAATCAACATACAAAACCAATTTTTTAACTTTTTCACAGTCCTGGCAGCACACTCATCTGTAAGCATTTTGCAGTGATAGCTTATAATGACAATGTTTTTTGCATACAAAGACGAGTGACAATGTCTACTACTGCATTTCAACTAAAACTGCAAAGGGTCAAATGGTTTTATGTAATAAGAAAACACATTTAACCGGAGATGTGCCCGTGATAGCTTAGTTGGTAGAGCGGAGGACTGTAGTGGTAATTTGCTATCCTTAGGTCACCAGTTCAAATCTGGTTCATGGGATTCTATTTTAATCATGTAACGTTTTTTTCAATCATAGTGATGATTAGTTCAAAAAGGCAGAGACGCCAACTGGAAACTTTTTTACCACCAAAATACTTTGTAAACTAGTAAAAACCATTATGGTTTTGGTTGTAATTTGTCGAGAAACACACGAAAAGCTGTGTTTCTCTTTGAGTATTTTAATTTATTGGCAAACCAATAAACAAACACATCCTTGGAAAAAGTGACACTCTGTTTTTGCGTCGAATTGCGATGGGTAGAGAGACAGACCAAAATTGTCTGTTTTAATAAATGGTTTATTGTTTACGAGTTTTTTCGTTATTTATAAGATGTCATAAGAATTAATCATAGTGTTCATGGTTCATTATGGTATCAACATTCGAAACCAATTATTTTAATTTTTTTACACTCCTGGTAGCACACTCATCTGTAGGCATTTTTTAGTATTAGCTCGCAATGACATTATTTTTGCTTACGAAGACGAGTGACAATGTCTACTACTGCATTTCAACTAAAACTGCAAAAGTTCAAACGATTTTATGTAATAAGAAAACACATTTTACTGGAAATGTGCCCGTGGTAACTCAGTTGGTAGAGCGGAGGACTGTAGTGGTAATTTGCTATCCTTAGGTCATCGGTTCAAACCTGGTTATTGGAATTCTGTTTTAACCATGTAATGTATTTTTCAATCATTGCGATTACTTCAAATTAAGTGGAGACGACAACCTGAAACTTTCTTACAACAGAAATCTTTTGTAAACTACTAAAAAGCATCACGGTTGTGTTGTAAGTTGTTGACAAACATACAAAACGCTGGGTTTATTTCTGAGTTTTCAATTTTTTCGCAAAGCTGGCAACAAAATGACCTTTGGAAAAAATTCATGATCTGTCTTTGTGTTGGCATGCGATCGGCAATGAAGCTGACCAAAAAAGTTCTCTTTTAACAAATGGTTTGTTGTTGATGAGTTCACTCGTTTTCTATAAGATATCATAAGATATAACCACAGTGTTCATGATTCATTACGGTATCAACATACAAACCCATTATTTTAAATATTTCACAGTCCTGGCAGCACACTCATCTGTAGGCATTGTTCAGTATTAGCTCGCAGTGACATTATTTTTGCATACAAAGACGAGTGACAATGTCTACTACTGCATTTCAACTAAAACTGCAAAAGTTCAAATGGTTTTATGGAATAAGAAAACACATTTTACCAGAGATGCGCCCGTGATAGCTCAGTTGGTCGAGCGGAGGACTGTAGTGGTAATTTGCTATCCTTAGGTCACCAGTGCAAATATGGTTCACGGGATTCTATTTTAATCATGTAACGTTTTTTTCAATCATATTGATGATTAGTTCAAAAAGGCAGAGACGCCAACTGGAAACTTTTTTACCACCAAAATACTTTGTAAACTAGTAAAAACCAATATGGTTTTGTTGTAATTTGTCGAGAAACACACGAAAAGCTGTGTTTCTCTTTGAGTATTTTAATTTATTGGCAAACCAATAAACAAACACATCCTTGGAAAAAGTCACACTCTGTTTTTGCGTCGAATTGCGATGGGTAGAGAGACAGACCAAAATTGTCTGTTTTAATAAATGGTTTATTGTTTACGAGTTCTTTCGTTATTTATAAGATGTCATAAGAATTAATCATAGTGTTCATGGTTCATTATGGTATCAACATTCAAATCTCACTTTTTCAACTTTTTCACAGTCCTGGCAGCACACTCATCTGTAGGCATTTTGCAGTGATAGTTCATAATGACAATGTTTTTTGCATACAAAGACGAGTGACAATGTTTACTGCTGCATTTCAAATAAAACTGCAAAGGTTCAAATGATTTTATGTAATAAGAAAACACATTTTACTGGAGATGTGCCTGTGATAGCTCAGTTGGAAGAGCGGAGGACTGTAGTGGTAATTTGCTATCCTTAGGTCACCAGTTCAAATCTGGTTCACGGGATTCTATTTTAACCGTGTTACGTTATTCTCAATCATAGTGATGATTAGTTCAAAAAGGCAGAGACGCCAACCGGAAACTTTCTTACAACCAAAATACTTTGTAAACTACTAAAAAACATTATGGTTTTGTGGTAATTTGTCGAGAAACAAACAAAAAACTGTGTTTATATTTAAGATTTTTTATTTATTGTTAAACCATTAAACAAACCGATCCTGGGAAAAAATCGCAATCTGTTTTTGCGTCGAACCGCGATGGGTAGAGAGACAGACCAAAATTGTCTGTTTTAATAAATGGTTTATTGTTTATGAGTTCACTCGTTATTTATAAGATATCATAAGATATAATCATTGTGTTTATGGCTCATTACAGAATCAACATACAAAACCCATTTTTTCAACTTTTGCACAGTCCTGGCAGCACACTCATCTGTAGGCATTTTGCAGTGATAGCTTATAATGACAATGTTTTTTGCATAAAAAGATGAGTGACAATGTCTATTACTGCATTTCAACTAAAACTGCAAAGGTTCAAATGATTTTATGTAATAGGGAAACACATTTTACTGAAGATGTGCCCGTGATAGCTCAGTTGGTAGAGCGGAGGACTGTAGTGGTAATTTGTTATCCTTAGGTCACCAGTTCAAATCTGGTTCACGGGATTCTATTTTAATCATGCAACGTTTTTTCAATCATAATGATCATTAGTTCAAAAAGGCAGAGACGCCAACTGGAAACTTTTTTACCACCAAAATACTTTGTAAACTAGTAAAAACCAATATGGTTTTGTTGTAATTTGTCGAGAAACACACGAAAAGCTGTGTTTCTCCTTGAGTATTTTAATTTATTGGCAAACCAATAAACAAACACATCCTTAGAAAAAATCACACTCTGTTTTTGCGTCGAATTGCGATGGGTAAAGAGACAGACCAAAATTGTCTGTTTTAATGAATGGTTTATTGTTTATGAGTTCACTCGTTATTTATAAGATAATTATAAGAATTAATCATAGTGTTCATGGTTCATTATGGTATCAACATTCAAAACCAATTAATTTAATTTTTTTAAAGTCCTGGTAGCACACTCATCTGTAGGCATTTTTCAATATTAGCTCGCAATGACATTATTTTTGCTTACGAAGACGAGTGACAATGTCTACTACTGCATTTCAACTAAAACTGCAAAAGTTCAAATGATTTTATGTAATAAGAAAACACATTTTACTGGAGATGTGCCCGTGGTAGCTCAGTTGGTCGAGCGGAGGACTGTAGTGGTAATTTGCTATCCTTAGGTCATCAGTTCAAACCTGGTTAATGGGATTCTGTTTTAACCATGTAATGTATTTTTCAATCATTGTGATTACTTCAAAATAGGTGGAGACGACAACCCGAAACTTTCTTACAACAGAAATCTTTTGTAAACTACTAAAAAGGATCACGGTTTTCTTGTAAGTTGTTGACAAACATACAAAACGCTGGGTTTATTTCTGAGTTTTCAATTTATTCGCAAAGCTGGCAACAAAATGACCTTTGGAAAAAATTCATGATCTGTCTTTGTGTTGGCATGCGTTCGGCAATGAAGCAGACCAAAAAAGTTCTCTTTTAACAAATGGTTTGTTGTTGATGAGTTCACTCGTTTTCTATAAGATATCATAAGATATAACCACAGTGTTCATGGTTCATTACGGTATCAACATACAAACCCATTAGTTTAAATATTTCACAGTCCTGGCAGCACACTCATCTGTAGGCATTGTTCATTATTAGCTCGCAATGACATTATTTTTGCATACAAAGACGAGTGACAATGTCTACTACTGCATTTCAACTAAAACTGCAAAAGTTCAAATGGTTTTATGTAATAAGAAAACACATTTTACTGGATATGTGCCCGTGATAGCTCAGTTGGTAGAGTGGAGGACTGTAGTGGTAATTTGTTATCCTTAGATCACCAGTTCAAATCTGGTTCACGGGATTCTATTTTAATCATGCAACGTTTTTTCAATCATAATGATGATTAGTTAAAAAAGGCAGAGACGCCAACTGGAAATATTTTTACAACCAAAATACTTTGTAAACTAGTAAAAACCAATATGGTTTTGTTGTAATTTGTTGAGAAACACACGAAAAGCTGTGTTTCTCCTTGAGTATTTTAATTTATTGGCAAACCAATAAACAAACACAACCTTGGAAAAAATCACACTCTGTTTTTGCGTCGAATTGCGATGGGTAGAGAGACAGACCAAAATTGTCTGTTTTAATAAATGTTTTATTGTTTACGAGTTCACTCGTTATTTAAAAGATATCATAAGAATTAATCATAGTGTTCATGGTTCATTATGGTATCAACATTCAAAACCCTTTTTTTTAAACTTTTTCACAGTCCTGGCAGCACACTCATCTGTAGGAATTTTGTAGTGATAGCTCATAATGACAATATTGTTGCATACAAAGACGAGTGACAATGTCTACTACTGCATTTCAACTAAAACTGCAAAAGTTCAAATGATTTTATGTAATAAGAAAACACATTTTACTGGAGATGTGCCTGTGGTAGCTCAGTTGGTAGAGCGGAGGACTGTAGTGGTAATTTGCTATCCTTAGGTCATCTGTTCAAACCTGGTTAATGGGATTCTGTTTTAACCATGTAATGTATTTTTCAATCATTGTGATTACTTCAAAATAGGTGGAGACGACAACCCAAACTTTCTTACAACAGAAATCTTTTGTAAACTACTAAAAAGTATCACGGTTTTGTTGTAAGTTGTTGACAAACATACAATACGCTGGGTTTATTTCTGAGTTTTCAATTTATTCGCAAAGCTGGCAACAAAATGACCTTTGGAAAAAACTCATGATCTGTCTTTGTGTTGGCATGCGATCGGCAATGAAGCAGACCAAAAAAGTTCTCTTTTAACAAATGGTTTGTTGTTGATGAGTTCACTCGTTTTCTATAAGATATCATAAGATATAACCACAGTGTTCATGGTTCATTACGGTATCAACATACAAACCCATTATTTTAAATATTTCACAGTCCTGGCAGCACACTCATCTGTAGGCATTGTTCAGTATTAGCTCGCAATGACATTATTTTCGCATACAAAGACGAGTGACAATGTCTACTACTGCATTTCAACTAAAACTGCAAAAGTTCAAATGGTTTTATGGAATAAGAAAACACATTTTACCAGAGATGCGCCCGTGATAGCTCAGTTGTTCGAGCGGAGGACTGTAGTGGTAATTTGCTATCCTTAGGTCACCTGTTCAAATCTGGTTCATGGGATTCTATTTTAACCGTGTTACGTTATTCTCAATCATAGTAATGATTAGTTCAAAAAGGCAGAGACGCCAACCGGAAACTTTCTTACAACCAAAATACTTTGTAAACTACTAAAAAACATTATGGTTTTGTGGTAATTTGTCGAGAAACAAACAAAAAACTGTGTTTATCTTTAAGATTTTTTATTTATTGTTAAACCAATAAACAAACACATCCTTTGAAAAAATCACACTCTGTTTTTGCGTCGAACTGCGATGGGTAGAGAGACAGACCAAAATTGTCTGTTTTAATGAATGGTTTATTGTTTATGAGTTCACTCGTTATTTATAAGTTATCATAAGAATTAATCATAGTGTTCATGGTTCATTATGGTATCAACATTCAAAACCCTTTTTTTTTAACTTTTTCACAGTCCTGGCAGCACACTCATCTGTAGGCATTTTGCAGTGATAGTTCATAATGACAATGTTTTTGCATACAAAGACGAGTGAGAATGTCTACTACTGCATTTCAACTAAAACTGCAAAAGTTCAAATGATTTTATGTAATAAGAAAACACATTTTACTGGAGATGTGCCCGTGATAGCTCAGTTGGTAGAGCGGAGGACTGTAGTGGTAATTTGTTATCCTTAGGTCACCAGTTCAAACCTGGTTCACGGGATTCTATTTTAATCATGTAAAGTTTTTCTCAATCATAGTGATGATTAGTTCAAAAAGGCAGAGATGCCAGCTGGAAACTTTCTTACAGCCAAAATACTTTGTAAACTACTAAAAACCATTATGGTTTTGTTGTAATTTGTCGAGAAACACACGAAAAGCTGTGTTTCTCCTTGAGTATTTTAATTTATTGGCAAACCAATAAACAAAGACATCCTTGGAAAAAATCACACTCTGTTTTTGCGTCGAATTGCGATGGGTAGAGAGACAGACCAAAATTGTTTGTTTTAATGAATGGTTTATTGTTTATGAGTTCACTCGTTATTTATAAGTTATCATAAGAATTAATCATAGTGTTCATGGTTCATTATGGTATCAACATTCAAAACCCTTTTTTTTTAACTTTTTCACAGTCCTGGCAGCACACTCATCTGTAGGCATTTTGCAGTGATAGCTCATAATGACAATGTTTTTGCATACAAAGACGAGTGACAATGTCTACTACTGCATTTCAACTAAAACTGCAAAAGTTCAAATGATTTTATGTAATAAGAAAACACATTTTACTGGATATGTGCCTGTGATAGCTCAGTTGGTAGAGTGGAGGACTGTAGTGGTAATTTGCTATCCTTAGATCACCAGTTCAAATCTGGTTCATGGGATTCTATTTTAACCGTGTTACGTTATTCTCAATCATAGTAATGATTAGTTCAAAAAGGCAGTGACGCCAACCGGAAACTTTCTTACAACCAAAATACTTTGTAAACTACTAAAAAACATTATGGTTTTGTGGTAATTTGTCGAGAAACAAACAAAAAACTGTGTTTATCTTTAAGATTTTTTATTTATTGTTAAACCAGTAAACAAACCGATCCTGGGAAAAAAATCGCAATCTGTTTTTGCGTCGAACTGCGATGGGTAGAGAGACAGACCAAAATTGTCTGTTTTAATAAATGGTTTATTGTTTATGAGTTCACTCGTTATTTATAAGATATCATAAGAATTAATCATAGTAATCATGGTTCATTATGGTATCAACATTCAAAACCCTTTTTTTTTAACTTTTTCACAGTCCTGGCAGCACACTCATCTGTAGGCATTTTGCAGTGATAGCTCATAATGACAATGTTTTTTGCATACAATGACGAGTGACAATGTTTACTGCTGCATTTCAAATAAAACTGCAAAGGTTCAAATGATTTTATGTAATAAGAAAACACATTTTACCGGAGATGTGCCCGTGATAGCTCAGTTTGTCGAGCGGAGGACTGTAGTGGTAATTTGCTATCCTTAGGTCACCAGTTCAAATCTGGTTCATGGGATTCTATTTTAACCGTGTTACGTTATTCTCAATCATAGTGATGATTAGTTCAAAAAGGCAGAGACGCCAACCGGAAACTTTCTTACAACCAAAATACTTTGTAAACTACTAAAAAACATTATGGTTTTGTGGTAATTTGTCGAGAAACAAACAAAAAACTGTGTTTATCTTTAAGATTTTTTATTTATTGTTAAACCAGTAAACAAACCGATCCTGGGAAAAAATCGCAACCTGTTTTTGCGTCGAACCGCGATGGGTAGAGAGACAGACCAAAATTGTCTGTTTTAATAAATGGTTTATTGTTAATGAGTTCACTCGTTATTTATAAGATATCATAAGATATAATCAAAGTGTTTATGGCTCATTATAGAATCAACATACAAAACCAATTTTTTCAACTTTTTCACAGTCCTGGCAGCACACTCATCTGTAGGCATTTTGCAGTGATAGCTCATAATGACAATGTTTTTTGCATACAAAGACGAGTGACAATGTCTACTACTGCATTTCAACTAAAACTGCAAAAGTTCAAATGGTTTTATGTGATAAGAAAACACATTTTACTGGATATGTGCCCGTGATAGCTCAGTTGGTAGAGCGGAGGACTGTAGTGGTAATTTGCTATCCTTAGGTCACCAGTTCAAATCTGGTTCATGGGATTCTATTTTAATCATGTAACGTTTTTTTCAATCATAGTGATGATTAGTTAAAAAAGGCAGAGAAGCCAACCGGAAACTTTTTTACCACCAAAATACTTTGTAAACTAGTAAAAACCAATATGGTTTTGTTGTAATTTGTCGAGAAACACACGAAAAGCTGTGTATCTCTTTGAGTATTTTAATTTATTGGCAAACCAAAAAACAAACACATCCTTGGAAAAAGTCACACTCTGTTTTTGCGTCGAATTGCGATGGGTAAAGAGACAGACCAAAAAATGTCTGTTTTAATAAATGGTTTATTGTTTATGAGTTCACTCGTTATTTATAAGATATCATAAGAATTAATCATAGTGTTCATGGTTCATTATGGTATCAACATTCAAAACCCTTTTTTTTAACTTTTTCACAGTCCTGGCAGCACACTCATCTGTAGGCATTTTGCAGTGATAACTCATAATGACAATGTTTTTTGCATACAAAGACGAGTGACAATGTTTACTGCTGCATTTCAAATAAAACTGCAAAGGTTCAAATGATTTTATGTAATAAGAAAACACATTTAACCGGAGATGTGCCCGTGATAGCTCAGTTGGTAAAGCGGAGGACTGTAGTGGTAATTTGCTATCCTTAGGTCACCAGTTCAAATCTGGTTCATGGGATTCTATTTTAACCGTGTTATGTTATTCTCAATCATAGTGATGATTAGTTAAAAAAGGCAGAGACGCCAACCGGAAACTTTCTTACAACCAAAATACTTTGTAAACTACTAAAAAACATTATGGTTTTGTGGTAGTTTGTCGAGAAACAAACAAAAAACTGTGTTTATCTTTAAGATTTTTTATTTATTGTTAAACCAGTAAACAAACCGATCCTGGGAAAAAATCGCAATCTGTTTTTGCGTCGAACCGCGATGGGTAGAGAGACAGACCAAAATTGTTTGTTTTGATAAATGGTTTATTGTTTATGCGTTCACTCGTTATTTATAAGATATCATAAGAATTAATCATAGTAATCATGGTTCATTATGGTATCAACATTCAAAACCCTTTTTTTTTAACTTTTTCACAGTCCTGGCAGCACACTCATCTGTAGGCATTTTGCAGTGATAGCTCATAATGACAATGTTTTTTGCATACAATGACGAGTGACAATGTTCACTGCTGCATTTCAATTAAAACTGCAAAGGTTCAAATGATTTTATGTAATAAGAAAACACATTGTACCGGAGATGTGCCCGTGATAGCTCAGTTGGTCGAGCGGAGGACTGTAGTGGTAATTTGCTATCCTTAGGTCACCAGTTCAAATCTGGTTCATGGGATTCTATTTTAACCGTGTTACGTTATTCTCAATCATAGTGATGATTAGTTCAAAAAGGCAGAGACGCCAACCGGAAACTTTCTTACAACCAAAATACTTTGTAAACTACTAAAAAACATTATGGTTTTGTGGTAATTTGTCGAGAAACAAACAAAAAACTGTGTTTATCTTTAAGATTTTTTATTTATTGTTAAACCAGTAAACAAACCGATCCTGGGAAAAAATCGCAACCTGTTTTTGCGTCGAACCGCGATGGGTAGAGAGACAGACCAAAATTGTCTGTTTTAATAAATGGTTTATTGTTAATGAGTTCACTCGTTATTTATAAGATATCATAAGATATAATCAAAGTGTTTATGGCTCATTATAGAATCAAAATACAAAACCAATTTTTTCAACTTTTTCACAGTCCTGGCAGCACACTCATCTGTAGGCATTTTGCAGTGATAGCTCATAATGACAATGTTTTTTGCATACAATGACGAGTGACAATGTTTACTGCTGCATTTCAAATAAAACTGCAAAGGTTCAAATGATTTTATGTAATAAGAAAACACATTTTACCGGAGATGTGCCCGTGATAGCTCAGTTGGTCGAGCGGAGGACTGTAGTGGTAATTTGCTATCCTTAGGTCACCAGTTCAAATCTGGTTCATGGGATTCTATTTTAACCGTGTTACGTTATTCTCAATCATAGTGATGATTAGTTCAAAAAAGCAGAGACGCCAACCGGAAACTTTCTTACAACCAAAATACTTTGTAAACTACTAAAAAACATTATGGTTTTGTGGTAATTTGTCGAGAAACAAACAAAAAACTGTGTTTATCTTTAAGATTTTTTAATTATTGTTAAACCAGTAAACAAACCGATCCTGGGAAAAAATCGCAATCTGTTTTTGCGTCGAACTGCGATGGGTAGAGAGACAGACCAAAATTGTCTGTTTTAATAAATGGTTTATTGTTAATGAGTTCACTCGTTATTTATAAGATATCATAAGATATAATCAAAGTGTTTATGGCTCATTATAGAATCAACATACAAAACCAATTTTTTCAACTTTTTCACAGTCCTGGCAGCACACTCATCTGTAGGACTTTTGCAGTGATAGCTCATAATGACAATGTTTTTTGCATACAAAGACGAGTGACAATGTCTACTACTGCATTTCAACTAAAACTGCAAAAGTTCAAATGGTTTTATGTGATAAGAAAACACATTTTACTGGATATGTGCCCGTGATAGCTCAGTTGGTAGAGCGGAGGACTGTAGTGGTAATTTGCTATCCTTAGGTCACCAGTTCAAATCTGGTTCATGGGATTCTATTTTAATCATGTAACGTTTTTTTCAATCATAGTGATGATTAGTTAAAAAAGGCAGAGAAGCCAACCGGAAACTTTTTTACCACCAAAATACTTTGTAAACTAGTAAAAACCAATATGGTTTTGTTGTAATTTGTCGAGAAACACACGAAAAGCTGTGTTTCTCTTTGAGTATTTTAATTTATTGGCAAACCAAAAAACAAACACATCCTTGGAAAAAGTCACACTCTGTTTTTGCGTCGAATTGCGATGGGTAAAGAGACAGACCAAAAAATGTCTGTTTTAATAAATGGTTTATTGTTTATGAGTTCACTCGTTATTTATAAGATATCATAAGAATTAATCATAGTGTTCATGGTTCATTATGGTATCAACATTCAAAACCCTTTTTTTTAACTTTTTCACAGTCCTGGCAGCACACTCATCTGTAGGCATTTTGCAGTGATAACTCATAATGACAATGTTTTTTGCATACAAAGACGAGTGACAATGTTTACTGCTGCATTTCAAATAAAACTGCAAAGGTTCAAATGATTTTATGTAATAAGAAAACACATTTAACCGGAGATGTGCCCGTGATAGCTCAGTTGGTAAAGCGGAGGACTGTAGTGGTAATTTGCTATTTTTAGGTCACCAGTTCAAATCTGGTTCATGGGATTCTATTTTAACCGTGTTATGTTATTCTCAATCATAGTGATGATTAGTTAAAAAAGGCAGAGACGCCAACCGGAAACTTTCTTACAACCAAAATACTTTGTAAACTACTAAAAAACATTATGGTTTTGTGGTAGTTTGTCGAGAAACAAACAAAAAACTGTGTTTATCTTTAAGATTTTTTATTTATTGTTAAACCAGTAAACAAACCGATCCTGGGAAAAAATCGCAATCTGTTTTTGCGTCGAACCGCGATGGGTAGAGAGACAGACCAAAATTGTTTGTTTTGATAAATGGTTTATTGTTTATGCGTTCACTCGTTATTTATAAGATATCATAAGATATAATCATTGTGTTTATGGCTCATTATAGAATCAACACACAAAACCCATTTTTTCAACTTTTTCACAGTCCTGGCAGCACACTCATCTGTAGGCATTTTGCAGTGATAGCACATAATGACAATGTTTTTTGCATACAAAGACGAGTGACAATGTTTACTACTGCATTTCAACTAAAACTGCAAAAGTTCAAATGATTTTATGTAATAAGAAAACACATTTTACTGGATATGTGCCCGTGATAGCTCAGTTGGTAGAGTGGAGGACTGTAGTGGTAATTTGTTATCCTTAGATCACCAGTTCAAATCTGGTTCACGGGATTCTATTTTAATCATGCAACGTTTTTTCAATCATAGTAATGATTAGTTAAAAAAGGCAGAGACGCCAACTGGAAACTTTTTTACAACCAAAATACTTTGTAAACTAGTAAAAACCAATATGGTTTTGTTGTAATTTGTCGAGAAACACACGAAAAGCTGTGTTTCTCCTTGAGTATTTTAATTTATTGGCAAACCAATAAACAAACACAACCTTGGAAAAAGTCAGACTCTGTTTTTGCGTCGAATTGCGATGGGTAGAGAGACAGACCAAAATTGTCTGTTTTAATAAATGGTTTATTGTTTACGAGTTCACTCGTTATTTATACGATATCATAAGAATTAATCATAGTGTTCATGGTTCATTATGGTATCAACATTCAAAACCCTTTTTTTTAAACTTTTTCACAGTCCTGGCAGCACACTCATCTGTAGGACTTTTGCAGTGATAGCTCATAATGACAATGTTTTTTGCATACAAAGAAGAGTGACAATGTCTACTACTGCATTTCAACTAAAACTGCAAAAGTTCAAATGATTTTATGTAATAAGAAAACACATTTTACTGGAGATGTGCCCGTGATAGCTCAGTTGGTAGAGCGGAGGACTGTAGTGGTAATTTGTTATCCTTAGGTCACCAGTTCAAATCTGGTTCACGGGATTCTATTTTAATCATGCAACGTTTTTTTCAATCATAGTGATGATTAGTTAAAAAAGGCAGAGACGCCAACTGGAAACTTTTTTACCACCAAAATACTTTGTAAACTAGTAAAAACCAATATGGTTTTGTTGTAATTTGTCGAGAAACACACGAAAAGCTGTGTTTCTCCTTGAGTATTTTAATTTATTGGCAAACCAATAAACAAACACAACCTTGGAAAAAGTCACACTCTGTTTTTGCGTCGAACTGCGATGGGTAGAGAGACAGACCAAAATTGTCTGTTTTAATAAATGGTTTATTGTTTATGAGTTCACTCGTTATTTATAAGATATCATAAGATATAATCATAGTGTTTATGGCTCTTTATAGAATCAACATACAAAACCAATTTTTTAACTTTTTCACAGTCCTGGCAGCACACTCATCTGTAAGCATTTTGCAGTGATAGCTTATAATGACAATGTTTTTTGCATACAAAGACGAGTGACAATGTCTACTACTGCATTTCAACTAAAACTGCAAAGGGTCAAATGGTTTTATGTAATAAGAAAACACATTTAACCGGAGATGTGCCCGTGATAGCTTAGTTGGTAGAGCGGAGGACTGTAGTGGTAATTTGCTATCCTTAGGTCACCAGTTCAAATCTGGTTCATGGGATTCTATTTTAATCATGTAACGTTTTTTTCAATCATAGTGATGATTAGTTCAAAAAGGCAGAGACGCCAACTGGAAACTTTTTTACCACCAAAATACTTTGTAAACTAGTAAAAACCATTATGGTTTTGGTTGTAATTTGTCGAGAAACACACGAAAAGCTGTGTTTCTCTTTGAGTATTTTAATTTATTGGCAAACCAATAAACAAACACATCCTTGGAAAAAGTGACACTCTGTTTTTGCGTCGAATTGCGATGGGTAGAGAGACAGACCAAAATTGTCTGTTTTAATAAATGGTTTATTGTTTACGAGTTTTTTCGTTATTTATAAGATGTCATAAGAATTAATCATAGTGTTCATGGTTCATTATGGTATCAACATTCGAAACCAATTATTTTAATTTTTTTACACTCCTGGTAGCACACTCATCTGTAGGCATTTTTTAGTATTAGCTCGCAATGACATTATTTTTGCTTACGAAGACGAGTGACAATGTCTACTACTGCATTTCAACTAAAACTGCAAAAGTTCAAACGATTTTATGTAATAAGAAAACACATTTTACTGGAAATGTGCCCGTGGTAACTCAGTTGGTAGAGCGGAGGACTGTAGTGGTAATTTGCTATCCTTAGGTCATCGGTTCAAACCTGGTTATTGGAATTCTGTTTTAACCATGTAATGTATTTTTCAATCATTGCGATTACTTCAAATTAAGTGGAGACGACAACCTGAAACTTTCTTACAACAGAAATCTTTTGTAAACTACTAAAAAGCATCACGGTTGTGTTGTAAGTTGTTGACAAACATACAAAACGCTGGGTTTATTTCTGAGTTTTCAATTTTTTCGCAAAGCTGGCAACAAAATGACCTTTGGAAAAAATTCATGATCTGTCTTTGTGTTGGCATGCGATCGGCAATGAAGCTGACCAAAAAAGTTCTCTTTTAACAAATGGTTTGTTGTTGATGAGTTCACTCGTTTTCTATAAGATATCATAAGATATAACCACAGTGTTCATGATTCATTACGGTATCAACATACAAACCCATTATTTTAAATATTTCACAGTCCTGGCAGCACACTCATCTGTAGGCATTGTTCAGTATTAGCTCGCAGTGACATTATTTTTGCATACAAAGACGAGTGACAATGTCTACTACTGCATTTCAACTAAAACTGCAAAAGTTCAAATGGTTTTATGGAATAAGAAAACACATTTTACCAGAGATGCGCCCGTGATAGCTCAGTTGGTCGAGCGGAGGACTGTAGTGGTAATTTGCTATCCTTAGGTCACCAGTGCAAATATGGTTCACGGGATTCTATTTTAATCATGTAACGTTTTTTTCAATCATATTGATGATTAGTTCAAAAAGGCAGAGACGCCAACTGGAAACTTTTTTACCACCAAAATACTTTGTAAACTAGTAAAAACCAATATGGTTTTGTTGTAATTTGTCGAGAAACACACGAAAAGCTGTGTTTCTCTTTGAGTATTTTAATTTATTGGCAAACCAATAAACAAACACATCCTTGGAAAAAGTCACACTCTGTTTTTGCGTCGAATTGCGATGGGTAGAGAGACAGACCAAAATTGTCTGTTTTAATAAATGGTTTATTGTTTACGAGTTCTTTCGTTATTTATAAGATGTCATAAGAATTAATCATAGTGTTCATGGTTCATTATGGTATCAACATTCAAATCTCACTTTTTCAACTTTTTCACAGTCCTGGCAGCACACTCATCTGTAGGCATTTTGCAGTGATAGTTCATAATGACAATGTTTTTTGCATACAAAGACGAGTGACAATGTTTACTGCTGCATTTCAAATAAAACTGCAAAGGTTCAAATGATTTTATGTAATAAGAAAACACATTTTACTGGAGATGTGCCTGTGATAGCTCAGTTGGAAGAGCGGAGGACTGTAGTGGTAATTTGCTATCCTTAGGTCACCAGTTCAAATCTGGTTCACGGGATTCTATTTTAACCGTGTTACGTTATTCTCAATCATAGTGATGATTAGTTCAAAAAGGCAGAGACGCCAACCGGAAACTTTCTTACAACCAAAATACTTTGTAAACTACTAAAAAACATTATGGTTTTGTGGTAATTTGTCGAGAAACAAACAAAAAACTGTGTTTATATTTAAGATTTTTTATTTATTGTTAAACCATTAAACAAACCGATCCTGGGAAAAAATCGCAATCTGTTTTTGCGTCGAACCGCGATGGGTAGAGAGACAGACCAAAATTGTCTGTTTTAATAAATGGTTTATTGTTTATGAGTTCACTCGTTATTTATAAGATATCATAAGATATAATCATTGTGTTTATGGCTCATTACAGAATCAACATACAAAACCCATTTTTTCAACTTTTGCACAGTCCTGGCAGCACACTCATCTGTAGGCATTTTGCAGTGATAGCTTATAATGACAATGTTTTTTGCATAAAAAGATGAGTGACAATGTCTATTACTGCATTTCAACTAAAACTGCAAAGGTTCAAATGATTTTATGTAATAGGGAAACACATTTTACTGAAGATGTGCCCGTGATAGCTCAGTTGGTAGAGCGGAGGACTGTAGTGGTAATTTGTTATCCTTAGGTCACCAGTTCAAATCTGGTTCACGGGATTCTATTTTAATCATGCAACGTTTTTTCAATCATAATGATCATTAGTTCAAAAAGGCAGAGACGCCAACTGGAAACTTTTTTACCACCAAAATACTTTGTAAACTAGTAAAAACCAATATGGTTTTGTTGTAATTTGTCGAGAAACACACGAAAAGCTGTGTTTCTCCTTGAGTATTTTAATTTATTGGCAAACCAATAAACAAACACATCCTTAGAAAAAATCACACTCTGTTTTTGCGTCGAATTGCGATGGGTAAAGAGACAGACCAAAATTGTCTGTTTTAATGAATGGTTTATTGTTTATGAGTTCACTCGTTATTTATAAGATAATTATAAGAATTAATCATAGTGTTCATGGTTCATTATGGTATCAACATTCAAAACCAATTAATTTAATTTTTTTAAAGTCCTGGTAGCACACTCATCTGTAGGCATTTTTCAATATTAGCTCGCAATGACATTATTTTTGCTTACGAAGACGAGTGACAATGTCTACTACTGCATTTCAACTAAAACTGCAAAAGTTCAAATGATTTTATGTAATAAGAAAACACATTTTACTGGAGATGTGCCCGTGGTAGCTCAGTTGGTCGAGCGGAGGACTGTAGTGGTAATTTGCTATCCTTAGGTCATCAGTTCAAACCTGGTTAATGGGATTCTGTTTTAACCATGTAATGTATTTTTCAATCATTGTGATTACTTCAAAATAGGTGGAGACGACAACCCGAAACTTTCTTACAACAGAAATCTTTTGTAAACTACTAAAAAGGATCACGGTTTTCTTGTAAGTTGTTGACAAACATACAAAACGCTGGGTTTATTTCTGAGTTTTCAATTTATTCGCAAAGCTGGCAACAAAATGACCTTTGGAAAAAATTCATGATCTGTCTTTGTGTTGGCATGCGTTCGGCGATGAAGCAGACCAAAAACGTTCTCTTTTAACAAATGGTTTGTTGTTGATGAGTTCACTCGTTTTCTATAAGATATCATAAGATATAACCACAGTGTTCATGGTTCATTACGGTATCAACATACAAACCCATTAGTTTAAATATTTCACAGTCCTGGCAGCACACTCATCTGTAGGCATTGTTCATTATTAGCTCGCAATGACATTATTTTTGCATACAAAGACGAGTGACAATGTCTACTACTGCATTTCAACTAAAACTGCAAAAGTTCAAATGGTTTTATGTAATAAGAAAACACATTTTACTGGATATGTGCCCGTGATAGCTCAGTTGGTAGAGTGGAGGACTGTAGTGGTAATTTGTTATCCTTAGATCACCAGTTCAAATCTGGTTCACGGGATTCTATTTTAATCATGCAACGTTTTTTCAATCATAATGATGATTAGTTAAAAAAGGCAGAGACGCCAACTGGAAATATTTTTACAACCAAAATACTTTGTAAACTAGTAAAAACCAATATGGTTTTGTTGTAATTTGTCGAGAAACACACGAAAAGCTGTGTTTCTCCTTGAGTATTTTAATTTATTGGCAAACCAATAAACAAACACAACCTTGGAAAAAATCACACTCTGTTTTTGCGTCGAATTGCGATGGGTAGAGAGACAGACCAAAATTGTCTGTTTTAATAAATGTTTTATTGTTTACGAGTTCACTCGTTATTTAAAAGATATCATAAGAATTAATCATAGTGTTCATGGTTCATTATGGTATCAACATTCAAAACCCTTTTTTTTAAACTTTTTCACAGTCCTGGCAGCACACTCATCTGTAGGAATTTTGTAGTGATAGCTCATAATGACAATATTGTTGCATACAAAGACGAGTGACAATGTCTACTACTGCATTTCAACTAAAACTGCAAAAGTTCAAATGATTTTATGTAATAAGAAAACACATTTTACTGGAGATGTGCCTGTGGTAGCTCAGTTGGTAGAGCGGAGGACTGTAGTGGTAATTTGCTATCCTTAGGTCATCAGTTCAAACCTGGTTAATGGGATTCTGTTTTAACCATGTAATGTATTTTTCAATCATTGTGATTACTTCAAAATAGGTGGAGACGACAACCCAAACTTTCTTACAACAGAAATCTTTTGTAAACTACTAAAAAGTATCACGGTTTTGTTGTAAGTTGTTGACAAACATACAATACGCTGGGTTTATTTCTGAGTTTTCAATTTATTCGCAAAGCTGGCAACAAAATGACCTTTGGAAAAAACTCATGATCTGTCTTTGTGTTGGCATGCGATCGGCAATGAAGCAGACCAAAAAAGTTCTCTTTTAACAAATGGTTTGTTGTTGATGAGTTCACTCGTTTTCTATAAGATATCATAAGATATAACCACAGTGTTCATGGTTCATTACGGTATCAACATACAAACCCATTATTTTAAATATTTCACAGTCCTGGCAGCACACTCATCTGTAGGCATTGTTCAGTATTAGCTCGCAATGACATTATTTTCGCATACAAAGACGAGTGACAATGTCTACTACTGCATTTCAACTAAAACTGCAAAAGTTCAAATGGTTTTATGGAATAAGAAAACACATTTTACCAGAGATGCGCCCGTGATAGCTCAGTTGTTCGAGCGGAGGACTGTAGTGGTAATTTGCTATCCTTAGGTCACCTGTTCAAATCTGGTTCATGGGATTCTATTTTAACCGTGTTACGTTATTCTCAATCATAGTAATGATTAGTTCAAAAAGGCAGAGACGCCAACCGGAAACTTTCTTACAACCAAAATACTTTGTAAACTACTAAAAAACATTATGGTTTTGTGGTAATTTGTCGAGAAACAAACAAAAAACTGTGTTTATCTTTAAGATTTTTTATTTATTGTTAAACCAATAAACAAACACATCCTTTGAAAAAATCACACTCTGTTTTTGCGTCGAACTGCGATGGGTAGAGAGACAGACCAAAATTGTCTGTTTTAATGAATGGTTTATTGTTTATGAGTTCACTCGTTATTTATAAGTTATCATAAGAATTAATCATAGTGTTCATGATTCATTATGGTATCAACATTCAAAACCCTTTTTTTTTAACTTTTTCACAGTCCTGGCAGCACACTCATCTGTAGGCATTTTGCAGTGATAGTTCATAATGACAATGTTTTTGCATACAAAGACGAGTGAGAATGTCTACTACTGCATTTCAACTAAAACTGCAAAAGTTCAAATGATTTTATGTAATAAGAAAACACATTTTACTGGAGATGTGCCCGTGATAGCTCAGTTGGTAGAGCGGAGGACTGTAGTGGTAATTTGTTATCCTTAGGTCACCAGTTCAAACCTGGTTCACGGGATTCTATTTTAATCATGTAAAGTTTTTCTCAATCATAGTGATGATTAGTTCAAAAAGGCAGAGATGCCAGCTGGAAACTTTCTTACAGCCAAAATACTTTGTAAACTACTAAAAACCATTATGGTTTTGTTGTAATTTGTCGAGAAACACACGAAAAGCTGTGTTTCTCCTTGAGTATTTTAATTTATTGGCAAACCAATAAACAAAGACATCCTTGGAAAAAATCACACTCTGTTTTTGCGTCGAATTGCGATGGGTAGAGAGACAGACCAAAATTGTTTGTTTTAATGAATGGTTTATTGTTTATGAGTTCACTCGTTATTTATAAGTTAACATAAGAATTAATCATAGTGTTCATGGTTCATTATGGTATCAACATTCAAAACCCTTTTTTTTTAACTTTTTCACAGTCCTGGCAGCACACTCATCTGTAGGCATTTTGCAGTGATAGCTCATAATGACAATGTTTTTGCATACAAAGACGAGTGACAATGTCTACTACTGCATTTCAACTAAAACTGCAAAAGTTCAAATGATTTTATGTAATAAGAAAACACATTTTACTGGATATGTGCCTGTGATAGCTCAGTTGGTAGAGTGGAGGACTGTAGTGGTAATTTGCTATCCTTAGATCACCAGTTCAAATCTGGTTCATGGGATTCTATTTTAACCGTGTTACGTTATTCTCAATCATAGTAATGATTAGTTCAAAAAGGCAGTGACGCCAACCGGAAACTTTCTTACAACCAAAATACTTTGTAAACTACTAAAAAACATTATGGTTTTGTGGTAATTTGTCGAGAAACAAACAAAAAACTGTGTTTATCTTTAAGATTTTTTATTTATTGTTAAACCAGTAAACAAACCGATCCTGGGAAAAAAATCGCAATCTGTTTTTGCGTCGAACTGCGATGGGTAGAGAGACAGACCAAAATTGTCTGTTTTAATAAATGGTTTATTGTTTATGAGTTCACTCGTTATTTATAAGATATCATAAGATATAATCATTGTGTTTATGGCTCATTATAGAATCAACATACAAAACCAATTTTTTCAACTTTTTCACAGTCCTGGCAGCAAACTCATCTGTAGGCATTTTGCAGTGATAGTTCATAATGACAATGTTTTTGCATACAAAGACCAGTGAGAATGTCTATTACTGCATTTCAACTAAAACTGCAAAGGTTCAAATGATTTTATGTAATAGGGAAACACATTTTACTGAAGATGTGCCCGTGATAGCTCAGTTGGTAGAGCGGAGGACTGTAGTGGTAATTTGTTATCCTTAGGTCACCAGTTCAAATCTGGTTCACGGGATTCTATTTTAATCATGCAACGTTTTTTCAATCATAATGATCATTAGTTAAAAAAGGCAGAGACGCCAACTGGAAACTTTTTTACCACCAAAATACTTTGTAAACTAGTAAAAACCAATATGGTTTTGTTGTAATTTGTCGAGAAACACACGAAAAGCTGTGTTTCTCCTTGAGTATTTTAATTTATTGGCAAACCAATAAACAAACACATCCTTGGAAAAAATCACACTCTGTTTTTGCGTCGAATTGCGATGGGTAAAGAGACAGACCAAAATTGTCTGTTTTAATGAATGGTTTATTGTTTACGAGTTCACTCGTTATTTATAAGATATCATAAGAATTAATCATAGTGTTCATGGTTCATTATGGTATCAACATTCAAAACCAATTAATTTAATTTTTTTAAAGTCCTGGTAGCACACTCATCTGTAGGCATTTTTCAGTATTAGCTCGCAATGACATTATATTTGCTTACGAAGACGAGTGACAATGTCTACTACTGCATTTCAACTAAAACTGCAAAAGTTCAAATGATTTTATGTAATAAGAAAACACATTTTACTGGAGATGTGCCCGTGGTAGCTCAGTTGGTCGAGCGGAGGACTGTAGTGGTAATTTGCTATCCTTAGGTCATCAGTTCAAACCTGGTTAATGGGATTCTGTTTTAACCATGTAATGTATTTTTCAATCATTGTGATTACTTCAAAATAGGTGGAGACGACAACCCGAAACTTTCTTACAACAGAAATCTTTTGTAAACTACTAAAAAGGATCACGGTTTTGTTGTAAGTTGTTGACAAACATACAAAACGCTGGGTTTATTTCTGAGTTTTCAATTTATTCGCAAAGCTGGCAACAAAATGACCTTTGGAAAAAATTCATGATCTGTCTTTGTGTTGGCATGCGTTCGGCAATGAAGCAGACCAAAAAAGTTCTCTTTTAACAAATGGTTTGTTGTTGATGAGTTCACTCGTTTTCTATAAGATATCATAAGATATAACCACAGTGTTCATGGTTCATTACGGTATCAACATACAAACCCATTAGTTTAAATATTTCACAGTCCTGGCAGCACACTCATCTGTAGGCATTGTTCAGTATTAGCTCGCAATGACATTATTTTTGCATACAAAGACGAGTGACAATGTCTACTACTGCATTTCAACTAAAACTGCAAAAGTTCAAATGGTTTTATGTAATAAGAAAACACATTTTACTGGATATGTGCCCGTGATAGTTCAGTTGGTAGAGTGGAGGACTGTAGTGGTAATTTGTTATCCTTAGATCACCAGTTCAAATCTGGTTCACGGGATTCTATTTTAATCATGCAACGTTTTTTCAATCATAATGATGATTAGTTAAAAAAGGCAGAGACGCCAACGGGAAATATTTTTACAACCAAAATACTTTGTAAACTAGTAAAAACCAATATGGTTTTGTTGTAATTTGTCGAGAAACACACGAAAAGCTGTGTTTCTCCTTGAGTATTTTAATTTATTGGCAAACCAATAAACAAACACAACCTTGGAAAAAATCACACTCTGTTTTTGCGTCGAATTGCGATGGGTAGAGAGACAGACCAAAATTGTCTGTTTTAATAAATGTTTTATTGTTTACGAGTTCACTCGTTATTTAAAAGATATCATAAGAATTAATCATAGTGTTCATGGTTCATTATGGTATCAACATTCAAAACCCTTTTTTTTTAACTTTTTCACAGTCCTGGCAGCACACTCATCTGTAGGAATTTTGTAGTGATAGCTCATAATGACAATATTGTTGCATACAAAGACGAGTGACAATGTCTACTACTGCATTTCAACTAAAACTGCAAAAGTTCAAATGATTTTATGTAATAAGAAAACACATTTTACTGGAGATGTGCCCGTGGTAGCTCAGTTGGTCGAGCGGAGGACTGTAGTGGTAATTTGCTATCCTTAGGTCATCAGTTCAAACCTGGTTAATGGGATTCTGTTTTAACCATGTAATGTATTTTTCAATCATTGTGATTACTTCAAAATAGGTGGAGACGACAACCCGAAACTTTCTTACAACAGAAATCTTTTGTAAACTACTAAAAAGGATCACGGTTTTGTTGTAAGTTGTTGACAAACATACAAAACGCTGGGTTTATTTCTGAGTTTTCAATTTATTCGCAAAGCTGGCAACAAAATGACCTTTGGAAAAAATTCATGATCTGTCTTTGTGTTGGCATGCGTTCGGCAATGAAGCAGACCAAAAAAGTTCTCTTTTAACAAATGGTTTGTTGTTGATGAGTTCACTCGTTTTCTATAAGATATCATAAGATATAACCACAGTGTTCATGGTTCATTACGGTATCAACATACAAACCCATTAGTTTAAATATTTCACAGTCCTGGCAGCACACTCATCTGTAGGCATTGTTCAGTATTAGCTCGCAATGACATTATTTTTGCATACAAAGACGAGTGACAATGTCTACTACTGCATTTCAACTAAAACTGCAAAAGTTCAAATGGTTTTATGTAATAAGAAAACACATTTTACTGGATATGTGCCCGTGATAGTTCAGTTGGTAGAGTGGAGGACTGTAGTGGTAATTTGTTATCCTTAGATCACCAGTTCAAATCTGGTTCACGGGATTCTATTTTAATCATGCAACGTTTTTTCAATCATAATGATGATTAGTTAAAAAAGGCAGAGACGCCAACGGGAAATATTTTTACAACCAAAATACTTTGTAAACTAGTAAAAACCAATATGGTTTTGTTGTAATTTGTCGAGAAACACACGAAAAGCTGTGTTTCTCCTTGAGTATTTTAATTTATTGGCAAACCAATAAACAAACACAACCTTGGAAAAAATCACACTCTGTTTTTGCGTCGAATTGCGATGGGTAGAGAGACAGACCAAAATTGTCTGTTTTAATAAATGTTTTATTGTTTACGAGTTCACTCGTTATTTAAAAGATATCATAAGAATTAATCATAGTGTTCATGGTTCATTATGGTATCAACATTCAAAACCCTTTTTTTTTAACTTTTTCACAGTCCTGGCAGCACACTCATCTGTAGGAATTTTGTAGTGATAGCTCATAATGACAATATTGTTGCATACAAAGACGAGTGACAATGTCTACTACTGCATTTCAACTAAAACTGCAAAAGTTCAAATGATTTTATGTAATAAGAAAACACATTTTACTGGAGATGTGCCCGTGGTAGCTCAGTTGGTAGAGCGGAGGACTGTAGTGGTAATTTGCTATCCTTAGGTCATCAGTTCAAACCTGGTTAATGGGATTCTGTTTTAACCATGTAATGTATTTTTCAATCATTGTGATTACTTCAAAATAGGTGGAGACGACAACCCAAACTTTCTTACAACAGAAATCTTTTGTAAACTACTAAAAAGTATCACGGTTTTGTTGTAAGTTGTTGACAAACATACAATACGCTGGGTTTAGTTCTGAGTTTTCAATTTATTCGCAAAGCTGGCAACAAAATGACCTTTGGAAAAAACTCATGATCTGTCTTTGTGTTGGCATGCGATCGGCAATGAAGCAGACCAAAAAAGTTCTCTTTTAACAAATGGTTTGTTGTTGATGAGTTCACTCGTTTTCTATAAGATATCATAAGATATAACCACAGTGTTCATGGTTCATTACGGTATCAACATACAAACCCATTATTTTAAATATTTCACAGTCCTGGCAGCAAACTCATCTGTAGGCATTGTTCAGTATTAGCTCGCAATGACATTATTTTTGCATACAAAGACGAGTGACAATGTCTACTACTGCATTTCAACTTAAACTGCAAAAGTTCAAATGGTTTTATGGAATAAGAAAACACATTTTACCAGAGATGCGCCCGTGATAGCTCAGTTGTTCGAGCGGAGGACTGTAGTGGTAATTTGCTATCCTTAGGTCACCTGTTCAAATCTGGTTCATGGGATTCTATTTTAACCGTGTTACGTTATTCTCAATCATAGTAATGATTAGTTCAAAAAGGCAGAGACGCCAACCGGAAACTTTCTTACAACCAAAATACTTTGTAAACTACTAAAAAACATTATGGTTTTGTGGTAATTTGTCGAGAAACAAACAAAAAACTGTGTTTATCTTTAAGATTTTTTATTTATTGTTAAACCAGTAAACAAACCGATCCTGGGAAAAAAATCGCAATCTGTTTTTGCGTCGAACTGCGATGGGTAGAGAGACAGACCAAAATTGTCTGTTTTAATAAATGGTTTATTGTTTATGAGTTCACTCGTTATTTATAAGATATCATAAGATATAATCATTGTGTTTATGGCTCATTATAGAATCAACATACAAAACCAATTTTTTCAACTTTTTCACAGTCCTGGCAGCAAACTCATCTGTAGGCATTTTGCAGTGATAGTTCATAATGACAATGTTTTTGCATACAAAGACCAGTGAGAATGTCTACTACTGCATTTCAACTAAAACTGCAAAAGTTCAAATGATTTTATGTAATAAGAAAACACATTTTACTGGAGATGTGCCCGTGATAGCTCAGTTGGTAGAGCGGAGGACTGTAGTGGTAATTTGTTATCCTTAGGTCACCAGTTCAAATCTGGTTCACGGGATTCTATTTTAATCATGCAACGTTTTTTCAATCATAATGATCATTAGTTAAAAAAGGCAGAGACGCCAACTGGAAACTTTTTTACCACCAAAATACTTTGTAAACTAGTGAAAACCAATATGGTTTTGTTGTAATTTGTCGAGAAACACACGAAAAGCTGTGTTTCTCCTTGAGTATTTTAATTTATTGGCAAACCAATAAACAAACACATCCTTGGAAAAACTCACACTCTGTTTTTGCGTCGATTTGCGATGGGTAAAGAGACAGACCAAAATTGTCTGTTTTAATGAATGGTTTATTGTTTATGAGTTCACTCGTTATTTATAAGATAATTATAAGAATTAATCATAGTGTTCATGGTTCATTATGGTATCAACATTCAAAACCAATTAATTTAATTTTTTTAAAGTCCTGGTAGCACACTCATCTGTAGGCATTTTTCAGTATTAGCTCGCAATGACATTATTTTTGCTTACGAAGACGAGTGACAATGTCTACTACTGCATTTCAACTAAAACTGCAAAGGTTCAAATGATTTTATGTAATAAGAAAACACATTTTACTGGAGATGTGCCTGTGATAGCTCAGTTGGAAGAGCGGAGGACTGTAGTGGTAATTTGCTATCCTTAGGTCACCAGTTCAAATCTGGTTCATGGGATTCTATTTTAACCGTGTAAAGTTTTTCTCAATCATAGTGATGATTAGTTCAAAAAGGCAGAGATGCCAGCTGGAAACTTTCTTACAGCCAAAATACTTTGTAAACTACTAAAAACCATTATGGTTTTGTGGTAATTTGTTGAGAAACAAACAAAAAACTGTGTTTATCTTTAAGATTTTTTATTTATTGTGTAACCAGTAAACAAACCCATCCTAGGAAAAAATCGGAATCTGTTTTTGCGTCGAACTGCGATGGGTAGAGAGAGAGACCAAAATTTTTTGTTTTAATAAATGGTTTATTGTTTATGAGTTCACTCGTTATTTATAAGATGTCATAAGAATTAATCATAGTGTTCATGGTTCATTATGGTATCAACATTCAAAACCCATTTTTTCAACTTTTTAACAGTCCTGGCAGCACACTCATCTGTAGGCATTTTGCAGTGATAGTTCATAATGACAATGTTTTTGCATACAAAGACGAGTGACAATGTCTACTACTGCATTTCAACTAAAACTGCAAAGGTTAAAATGATTTTATGTACTAAGAAAACACCTTTTACTGGAGATGTGCCCGTGATAGCTCAGTTGGTAGAGCGGAGGACTGTAGTAGTATATTGTAATCCTTAGGTCACCAGTTCAAATCTGGTTCACGGGATTCTATTTTAATCATGCAACGTTTTTTTCAATCATAGTGATGATTAGTTAAAAAAGGCAGAGACGCCAACTGGAAACTTTTTTACCACCAAAAAACTTTGTAAACTAGTAAAAACCAATATGGTTTTGTTGTAATTTGTCGAGAAACACACGAAAAGCTGTGTTTCTCTTTGAGTATTTTAATTTATTGGCAAACCGATAAACAAACACATCCTTGGAAAAAGTCACACTCTGTTTTTGCGTCGAATTGCGATGGGTAGAGAGACAGACCAAAATTGTCTGTTTTAATAAATGGTTTATTGTTTACGAGTTCTTTCGTTATTTATAAGAGGTCATAAGAATTAATCATAATGTTCATGGTTCATTATGGTATCAACATTCGAAACCCATTTTTTTTAACTTTTTCACAGTCCTGGCAGCACACTCATCTGTAGGCATTTTGCAGTGATAGCTCATAATGACAATGTTTTTGCATACAAAGACGAGTGACAATGTCTACTAATGCATTTCAACTAAAACTGCAAAGGTTCAAATGATTTTATGTAATAAGAAAACACATTTCACTGGAGATGTGCCTGTGACAGCTCAATTGGTAGAGCGGAGGACTGTAGTGGTATATTTCTATCCTTAGGTCACCAGTGCAAATCTGGTTCACGGGATTCTATTTTAATCATGCAACGTTTTTCTCAATCATAGTGATGATTAGTTCAAAAAGGCAGAGACGCCGATTAAAAACTTACTTACAACCAAAATACTTTGTAAACTACTAAAAACCAATACGGTTTTGTTGTAATTTGTCGAGAAACACACGAAATGCTGTGTTTCTCCTTGAGTATTTTTATTTATTGGCAAACCAATAAACAAACACATCCTTGGAAAAAATCACACTCTGTTTTTGCGTCGAACTGCGATGGGTAGAGAGACAGACCAAAATTGTCTGTTTTAATAAATGGTTTATTGTTTATGAGTTCACTCGTTATTTATAAGATATCATAAGAATTAATCATAGTGTTCATGGTTCATTATGGTATCAACATTCACAACCCATTTTTTTAATTTTTTCACAGTCCTGGTAGCTCACTCATTTGTAGGCATTTTTCAGTGATTGCTCGCAATGACATTATTTTTGTTTACGAAGACGCGTGACAATGTCTACTACTGCTTTTCAACTAAAACTGCAAAAGTTCAAATGATTTTATGTAATAAGAAAACACATTTTACTGGAGATGTGCCCGTGGTAGCTCAGTTGGTAGAGCGGAGGACTGTAGTGGTAATTTGCTATCCTTAGGTCATCAGTTCAAACCTGGTTCATAGGATTCTGTTTTAACCATGTAATGTATTTTTCAATCATTGTGATGATTACTTCAAAATAGGTGGAGACGACAACCCGAAACTATCTTACAACAGAAATCTTTTGTAAACTACTAAAAAGCATCACGGTTTTGTTGTAAGTTGTTGACAAACATACAAAACACTGTGTTTATTTCTGAGCTTTCAATTTATTCGCAAAGCTGTCAACAAAATGACCTTTGGAAAAAATTCATTATCTGTCTTTCTGTTGGCATGCGATCGGTAATGAAGCAGACCAAAAAGTTCTCTTTTAACAAATGGTTTATTGTTGATGAGTTCACTCCGTTTTCTATAAGATATCATAAGATATAATCATAGTGTTCATGGTTCATTACGGTATCAACATACAAACCCATTATTTAAATATTTCACAGTCCTGGTAGCACACTCATCTGTAGGCATTTTTCAGTATTAGCTCGCAATGACATTATTTTCGCATACAAAGACGAGTGACAATGTCTACTACTGCATTTCAATGAAAACTGCAAAGGTTCAAATGATTTTATGTAATAAGAAAACACATATTTTGCTGGAGATGTGCCCGTGGTAGCTCAGTTGGTAGAGCGGAGGACTGTAGTGGTAATTTGCTATCCTTAGGTCATCAGTTCAAACCTGGTTCATAGGATTCTGTTTTAACCATGTAATGTATTTTTCAATCATTGTGATGATTACTTCAAAATAGGTGGAGACGACAACCCGAAACTATCTTACAACAGAAATCTTTTGTAAACTACTAAAAAGCATCACGGTTTTGTTGTAAGTTGTTGACAAACATACAAAACACTGTGTTTATTTCTGAGCTTTCAATTTATTCGCAAAGCTGTCAACAAAATGACTTTTGGAAAAAATTCAATATCTGTCTTTCTGTTGGCATGCGATCGGTAATGAAGCAGACCAAAAAAGTTCTCTTTTAACAAATGGTTTATTGTTGATGAGTTCACTCCGTTTTCTATAAGATATCATAAGATATAATCATAGTGTTCATGGTTCATTACGGTATCAACATACAAACCCATTATTTAAATATTTCACAGTCCTGGTAGCACACTCATCTGTAGGCATTTTTCAGTATTAGCTCGCAATGACATTATTTTCGCATACAAAGACGAGTGACAATGTCTACTACTGCATTTCAACTAAAACTGCAAAAGTTCAAATGGTTTTATGTAATAAGAAAACACATTTTACTGGAGATGTGCCCGTGATAGCTCAGTTGGTAGAGCGGAGGACTGTAGTGGTAATTTGTTATCCTTAGGTCACCAGTTCAAATCTGGTTCATGGGATTCTATTTTAACCGTGTTACGTTATTCTCAATCATAGTGATGATTAGTTCAAAAAGGCAGAGACGCCAACCGGAAACTTTTTTACAACCAAAATACTTTGTAAACTACTAAAAAACATTATGGTTTTATGGTAATTTGTCGAGGAACAAACAAAAAACTGTGTTTATCTTTAAGATTTTTTATTTATTGTTAAACCAGTAAACAAACCGATCCTGGGAAAAAATCGCAATCTGTTTTTGCGTCGAACCGCGATGGGTAGAGAGACAGACCAAAATTGTCTGTTTTAATAAATGGTTTATTGTTTATGAGTTCACTCGTTATTTATAAGATGTCATAAGAATTAATCATAGTGTTCATGGTTCATTATGGTATCAACATTCAAAACCCATTATTTTAAATATTTCACAGTCCTGGCAGCACACTCATCTGTAGGCATTGTTCAGTATTAGCTCGCAATGACATTATTTTCGCATACAAAGACGAGTGACAATGTCTACTACTGCATTTCAACTAAAACTGCAAAAGTTCAAATGGTTTTATGGAATAAGAAAACACATTTTACCAGAGATGCGCCCGTGATAGCTCAGTTGTTCGAGCGGAGGACTGTAGTGGTAATTTGCTATCCTTAGGTCACCTGTTCAAATCTGGTTCATGGGATTCTATTTTAACCGTGTTACGTTATTCTCAATCGTAGTAATGATTAGTTCAAAAAGGCAGAGACGCCAACCGGAAACTTTCTTACAACCGAAATACTTTGTAAACTACTAAAAACCATTATGGTTTTGTGGTAATTTGTTGAGAAACAAACAAAAAACTGTGTTTATCTTTAAGATTTTTTATTTATTGTGTAACCAGTAAACAAACCCATCCTAGGAAAAAATCGGAATCTGTTTTTGCGTCGAACTGCGATGGGTAGAGAGACAGACCAAAATTGTTTGTTTTAATAAATGGTTTATTGTTTATGAGTTCACTCGTTATTTATAAGATGTCATAAGAATTAATCATAGTGTTCATGGTTCATTATGGTATCAACATTCAAAACCCATTTTTTCAACTTTTTAACAGTCCTGGCAGCACACTCATCTGTAGGCATTTTGCAGTGATAGCTCATAATGACAATGTTTTTGCATACAAAGACGAGTGACAATGTCTACTACTGCATTTCAACTAAAACTGCAAAGGTTAAAATGATTTTATGTACTAAGAAAACACCTTTTACTGGAGATGTGCCCGTGATAGCTCAGTTGGTAGAGCGGAGGACTGTAATAGTATATTGTAATCCTTAGGTCACCAGTTCAAATCTGGTTCACGGGATTCTATTTTAATCATGCAACGTTTTTTTCAATCATAGTGATGATTAGTTAAAAAAGGCAGAGACGCCAACTGGAAACTTTTTTACCGCCAAAAAACTTTGTAAACTAGTAAAAACCAATATGGTTTTGTTGTAATTTGTCGAGAAACACACGAAAAGCTGTGTTTCTCTTTGAGTATTTTAATTTATTGGCAAACCGATAAACAAACACATCCTTGGAAAAAGTCACACTCTGTTTTTGCATCGAATTGCGATGGGTAGAGAGACAGACCAAAATTGTCTGTTTTAATAAATGGTTTATTGTTTACGAGTTCTTTCGTTATTTATAAGAGGTCATAAGAATTAATCATAATGTTCATGGTTCATTATGGTATCAACATTCGAAACCCATTTTTTTTAACTTTTTCACAGTCCTGGCAGCACACTCATCTGTAGGCATTTTGCAGTGATAGCTCATAATGACAATGTTTTTGCATACAAAGACGAGTGACAATGTCTACTAATGCATTTCAACTAAAACTGCAAAGGTTCAAATGATTTTATGTAATAAGAAAACACATTTCACTGGAGATGTGCCTGTGACAGCTCAGTTGGTAGAGCGGAGGACTGTAGTGGTATATTGCTATCCTTAGGTCACCAGTTCAAATCTGGTTCACGGGATTCTATTTTAATCATGCAACGTTTTTCTCAATCATAGTGATGATTAGTTCAAAAAGGCAGAGACGCCGATTAAAAACTTACTTACAACCAAAATACTTTGTAAACTACTAAAAACCAATACGGTTTTGTTGTAATTTGTCGAGAAACACACGAAATGCTGTGTTTCTCCTTGAGTATTTTTATTTATTGGCAAACCAATAAACAAACACATCCTTGGAAAAAATCACACTCTGTTTTTGCGTCGAACTGCGATGGGTAGAGAGAGAGACCAAAATTGTCTGTTTTAATAAATGTTTTATTGTTTACGAGTTCACTCGTTATTTAACCCACTCAGGACTGTTCCCGAATACCTCGGGAAGAGTTGTGCTCTCCAGGGCCCATTCCCGAAGTACTCGGGTTAAACTTTGATTTGCTCTATTGCTTAGCTGTTTAGGTACATCGGTTTTATTCATTCACCAAACGAAGTTTAAGAGTTTGGGCATCATTTTGATACCAAATATGTGATTGGACAAGAAAGTTTTAACTAACAAATTATGTGATAGATATCAACTGTTTTGGAAATTTGATGATCGCCATATTGGAAAAGGTTTATCCGAACGATGGCAAAATTTTTAAGTGAATTAGATGCGGTAATCAGCTCAGGGGAAGAAAATAGCAACAAAAGTAATGTTCAAGAAGAAAATGAGAATTTTCTGATGGAAGAAGGTAAGTTTTATGTGGCTATTTATAGAATTTTACCGAAAAAAAAACGATAAAAAGCCGAAATTTTTCTTGTGAATTTCTAACAAACTTTATTCTAACAGTGTAAGATATGGATTTTTTTCATGATACACATGATTATAACATTTTCAATCCAATAAAATTTAGATCTTTTTGCAGCATGAACTCATCACTCTATTACCCCATAATAAACAATAGTTTTATGATTTCCTTGTAGAACTACAAGATAATAAAAATTTCTTATTTCATTTATATCCAATTGTTCAACCCACAATTAGTCAAGCATATAGTTCTCAACCTCAACATCTACTATAAACTAGCCTCAACCACTAGGCTCTAATATTGGTCGATAGGGGACACTTACCACAGTAATCATCTTCATGACTTTTTGTGTTTATATTTACAGTATCAAAAAATATTTGCAATTTGTATTACCAATTGTTAGCTGCAGTAGACTACTTATTTTCAATTTGTTATTAGGTATTTACCCTGAAAAGCTACTAAAGCACAATTTTTTCTAGGCTGTACAAGAAGTTTGAAAGCAAATAGGTTGCTTACTACCGATCATATTTGCTACATGTAGGTGAAGACAGTCAAGGGCTTGTGAGTGATGATGCCATTGTTGATGAGCCTAGGGCTTCAACACCAATATTTGATGAATACTGCATCAACTAACTTATAATGGCAGCAAATATGCATGTGTAGTTGGCATCAAATAACTCTCATCGTGTCATAATTTTTTAATGAACACACCCTTATTATACATGTATATATTGTTTCGTTTTCATGCATATTCATTTTTACTGTATTTTTTACAACATATTTTACTGTATTTTTACACCTATTTTTTTTGCTAGTAATTGATTGTCTGTTAGCTAGTAACTTGAGTATTTTTTATGCATAATATATTCATAATAACCTCTGCAATGCATTTCAATATAAATTAACAAATTGTTTGATTATATAATTGATAAAACTGTCAGTGACGTAGTGTTGGTTAGAAGCTAGTAACACCTGTTCTAGTGCTCGGAATTGAGAAATCTTTTTTTTTATTTGCTGCTGATAAAGTTTGCTATCAATCTAACATAGGTCCAACAATGTCAGTATCACAAAACTGCTTGTGAGCTGCTACGAAACATGAAAAACAATTTTGATAAAAAAAAGTTCACCTAATTATTAGAAATTGTGGTCAGTAGAATTTGTAAAGGTGCACAAAAATTTATATCACATTGTAGCCTGGAATGTCTTTGTTATGCTGCAAAAAACAAATCAAGATTATTTTGAAAAGAACTCTAGTTATACTCAATTTTGTGTAGCTCTATTTTAATTGTAAGGCTAGTGAAAAATTAATTGGGCTGGGGGAGCAGTCAACCAATAACTAATTAGTCCTGAATGGGTTAAAAGATATCATAAGAATTAATCATAGTGTTCATGGTTCATTATGGTATCAACATTCAAAACCCTTTTTTTTTAACTTTTTCACAGTCCTGGCAGCACACTCATCTGTAGGAATTTTGTAGTGATAGCTCATAATGACAATATTGTTGCATACAAAGACGAGTGACAATGTCTACTACTGCATTTCAACTAAAACTGCAAAAGTTCAAATGATTTTATGTAATAAGAAATCACATTTTACTGGAGATGTGCCCGTGGTAGCTCAGTTGGTAGAGCGGAGGACTGTAGTGGTAATTTGCTATCCTTAGGTCATCAGTTCAAACCTGGTTAATGGGATTCTGTTTTAACCATGTAATGTATTTTTCAATCATTGTGATTACTTCAAAATAGGTGGAGACGACAACCCAAACTTTCTTACAACAGAAATCTTTTGTAAACTACTAAAAAGTATCACGGTTTTGTTGTAAGTTGTTGACAAACATACAATACGCTGGGTTTATTTCTGAGTTTTCAATTTATTCGCAAAGCTGGCAACAAAATGACCTTTGGAAAAAACTCATGATCTGTCTTTGTGTTGGCATGCGATCGGCAATGAAGCAGACCAAAAAAGTTCTCTTTTAACAAATGGTTTGTTGTTGATGAGTTCACTCGTTTTCTATAAGATATCATAAGATATAACCACAGTGTTCATGGTTCATTACGGTATCAACATACAAACCCATTAGTTTAAATATTTCACAGTCCTGGCAGCACACTCATCTGTAGGCATTGTTCAGTATTAGCTCGCAATGACATTATTTTTGCATACAAAGACGAGTGACAATGTCTACTACTGCATTTCAACTAAAACTGCAAAAGTTCAAATGGTTTTATGTAATAAGAAAACACATTTTACTGGATATGTGCCCGTGATAGTTCAGTTGGTAGAGTGGAGGACTGTAGTGGTAATTTGCTATCCTTAGGTCACCTGTTCAAATCTGGTTCATGGGATTCTATTTTAACCGTGTTACGTTATTCTCAATCATAGTAATGATTAGTTCAAAAAGGCAGAGACGCCAACCGGAAACTTTCTTACAACCAAAATACTTTGTAAACTACTAAAAAACATTATGGTTTTGTGGTAATTTGTCGAGAAACAAACAAAAAACTGTGTTTATCTTTAAGATTTTTTATTTATTGTTAAACCAGTAAACAAACCGATCCTGGGAAAAAAATCGCAATCTGTTTTTGCGTCGAACTGCGATGGGTAGAGAGACAGACCAAAATTGTCTGTTTTAATAAATGGTTTATTGTTTATGAGTTCACTCGTTATTTATAAGATATCATAAGATATAATCATTGTGTTTATGGCTCATTATAGAATCAACATACAAAACCAATTTTTTCAACTTTTTCACAGTCCTGGCAGCAAACTCATCTGTAGGCGTTTTGCAGTGATAGCTCATAATGACAATGTTTTTGCATACAAAGACGAGTGACAATGTCTACTACTGCATTTCAACTAAAACTGCAAAAGTTCAAATGATTTTATGTAATAAGAAAACACATTTTACTGGATATGTGCCTGTGATAGCTCAGTTGGTAGAGCGGAGGACTGTAGTGGTAATTTGTTATCCTTAGATCACCAGTTCAAATCTGGTTCACAGGATTCTATTTTAATCATGCAACGTTTTTTCAATCATAATGATGATTAATTAAGAAAGGCAGAGACGCCAACTGGAACCTTTTTTACAACCAAAATACTTTGTAAACTAGTAAAAACCAATATGGTTTTGTTGTAATTTGTCGAGAAACACACGAAAAGCTGTGTTTCTCCTTGAGTATTTTAATTTATTGGCAAACCAATAAACAAACACATCCTTGGAAAAAATCACACTCTGTTTTTGCGTCGATTTGCAATGGGTAAAGAGACAGACCAAAATTGTCTGTTTTAATGAATGGTTTATTGTTTATGAGTTCACTCGGTATTTATAAGATATCATAAGAATTAATCATAGTGTTCATGGTTCATTATGGTATCAACATTCAAAACCCTTTTTTTTTAACTTTTTCACAGTCCTGGCAGCACACTCATCTGTAGGCATTTTGCAGTGATAGCTCATAATGACAATGTTTTTGCATACAAAGACGAGTGACAATGTCTACTACTGCATTTCAACTAAAACTGCAAAAGTTCAAATGGTTTTATGTAATAAGAAAACACATTTTACCGGATATGTGCCCGTGATAGCTCAGTTGGTAGAGTGGAGGACTGTAGTGGTAATTTGTTATCCTTAGATCACCAGTTCAAATCTGGTTCATGGGATTCTATTTTAACCGTGTTACGTTATTCTCAATCATAGTAATGATTAGTTCAAAAAGGCAGAGACGCCAACCGGAAACTTTCTTACAACCAAAATACTTTGTAAACTACTAAAAAACATTATGGTTTTGTGGTAATTCGTCGAGAAACAAACAAAAAACTGTGTTTATCTTTAAGATTCTTTATTTATTGTTAAACCAGTAAACAAACCGATCCTGGGAAAAAAATCGCAATCTGTTTTTGCGTCGAACTGCGATGGGTAGAGAGACAGACCAAAATTGTCTGTTTTAATAAATGGTTTATTGTTTATGAGTTCACTCGTTATTTATAAGATATCATAAGATATAATCATTGTGTTTATGGCTCATTATAGAATCAACATACAAAACCAATTTTTTCAACTTTTTCACAGTCCTGGCAGCAAACTCATCTGTAGGCATTTTGCAGTGATAGTTCATAATGACAATGTTTTTGCATACAAAGACGAGTGAGAATGTCTACTACTGCATTTCAACTAAAACTGCAAAAGTTCAAATGATTTTATGTAACAAGAAAACACATTTTACTGGAGATGTGCCCGTGATAGCTCAGTTGGTAGAGCGGAGGACTGTAGTGGTAATTTGTTATCCTTAGGTCACCAGTTCAAATCTGGTTCACGGGATTCTATTTTAATCATGCAACGTTTTTTCAATCATAATGATCATTAGTTAAAAAAGGCAGAGACGCCAACTGGAAACTTTTTTACCACCAAAATACTTTGTAAACTAGTAAAAACCAATATGGTTTTGTTGTAATTTGTCGAGAAACACACGAAAAGCTGTGTTTCTCCTTGAGTATTTTAATTTATTGGCAAACCAATAAACAAACACATCCTTGGAAAAAATCACACTCTGTTTTTGCGTCGAATTGCGATGGGTAAAGAGACAGACCAAAATTGTCTGTTTTAATGAATGGTTTATTGTTTATGAGTTCACTCGTTATTTATAAGATAATTATAAGAATTAATCATAGTGTTCATGGTTCATTATGGTATCAACATTCAAAACCAATTAATTTAATTTTTTTAAAGTCCTGGTAGCACACTCATCTGTAGGCATTTTTCAGTATTAGCTCGCAATGACATTATTTTTGCTTACGAAGACGAGTGACAATGTCTACTACTGCATTTCAACTAAAACTGCAAAAGTTCAAATGATTTTATGTAATAAGAAAACACATTTTACTGGAGATGTGCCCGTGGTAGCTCAGTTGGTCGAGCGGAGGACTGTAGTGGTAATTTGCTATCCTTAGGTCATCAGTTCAAACCTGGTTAATGGGATTCTGTTTTAACCATGTAATGTATTTTTCAATCATTGTGATTACTTCAAAATAGGTGGAGACGACAACCCGAAACTTTCTTACAACAGAAATCTTTTGTAAACTACTAAAAAGGATCACGGTTTTGTTGTAAGTTGTTGACAAACATACAAAACGCTGGGTTTATTTCTGAGTTTTCAATTTATTCGCAAAGCTGGCAACAAAATGACCTTTGGAAAAAATTCATGATCTGTCTTTGTGTTGGCATGCGTTCGGCAATGAAGCAGACCAAAAAAGTTCTCTTTTAACAAATGGTTTGTTGTTGATGAGTTCACTCGTTTTCTATAAGATATCATAAGATATAACCACAGTGTTCATGGTTCATTACGGTATCAACATACAAACCCATTAGTTTAAATATTTCACAGTCCTGGCAGCACACTCATCTGTAGTCATTGTTCAGTATTAGCTCGCAATGACATTATTTTTGCATACAAAGACGAGTGACAATGTCTACTACTGCATTTCAACTAAAACTGCAAAAGTTCAAATGGTTTTATGTAATAAGAAAACACATTTTACTGGATATGTGCCCGTGATAGCTCAGTTGGTAGAGTGGAGGACTGTAGTGGTAATTTGTTATCCTTAGATCACCAGTTCAAATCTGGTTCACGGGATTCTATTTTAATCATGCAACGTTTTTTCAATCATAATGATGATTAGTTAAAAAAGGCAGAGACGCCAACTGGAAATATTTTTACAACCAAAATACTTTGTAAACTAGTAAAAACCAATATGGTTTTGTTGTAATTTGTCGAGAAACACACGAAAAGCTGTGTTTCTCCTTGAGTATTTTAATTTATTGGCAAACCAATAAACAAACACAACCTTGGAAAAAATCACACTCTGTTTTTGCGTCGAATTGCGATGGGTAGAGAGAGAGACCAAAATTGTCTGTTTTAATAAATGTTTTATTGTTTACGAGTTCACTCGTTATTTAAAAGATATCATAAGAATTAATCATAGTGTTCATGGTTCATTATGGTATCAACATTCAAAACCCTTTTTTTTTAACTTTTTCACAGTCCTGGCAGCACACTCATCTGTAGGAATTTTGTAGTGATAGCTCATAATGACAATATTGTTGCATACAAAGACGAGTGACAATGTCTACTACTGCATTTCAACTAAAACTGCAAAAGTTCAAATGATTTTATGTAATAAGAAAACACATTTTACTGGAGATGTGCCCGTGGTAGCTCAGTTGGTAGAGCGGAGGACTGTAGTGGTAATTTGCTATCCTTAGGTCATCAGTTCAAACCTGGTTAATGGGATTCTGTTTTAACCATGTAATGTATTTTTCAATCATTGTGATTACTTCAAAATAGGTGGAGACGACAACCCAAACTTTCTTACAACAGAAATCTTTTGTAAACTACTAAAAAGTATCACGGTTTTGTTGTAAGTTGTTGACAAACATACAATACGCTGGGTTTATTTCTGAGTTTTCCATTTATTCGCAAAGCTGGCAACAAAATGACCTTTGGAAAAAACTCATGATCTGTCTTTGTGTTGGCATGCGATCGGCAATGAAGCAGACCAAAAAAGTTCTCTTTTAACAAATGGTTTGTTGTTGATGAGTTCACTCGTTTTCTATAAGATATCATAAGATATAACCACAGTGTTCATGGTTCATTACGGTATCAACATACAAACCCATTATTTTAAATATTTCACAGTCCTGGCAGCACACTCATCTGTAGGCATTGTTCAGTATTAGCTCGCAATGACATTATTTTCGCATACAAAGACGAGTGACAATGTCTACTACTGCATTTCAACTAAAACTGCAAAAATTTAAATGGTTTTATGGAATAAGAAAACACATTTTACCAGAGATGCGCCCGTGATAGCTCAGTTGTTCGAGCGGAGGACTGCAGTGGTAATTTGCTATCCTTAGGTCACCTGTTCAAATCTGGTTCATGGGATTCTATTTTAACCGTGTTACGTTATTCTCAATCATAGTAATGATTAGTTCAAAAAGGCAGAGACGCCAACCGGAAACTTTCTTACAACCAAAATACTTTGTAAACTACTAAAAAACATTATGGTTTTGTGGTAATTTGTCGAGAAACAAACAAAAAACTGTGTTTATCTTTAAGATTTTTTATTTATTGTTAAACCAGTAAACAAACCGATCCTGGGAAAAAAATCGCAATCTGTTTTTGCGTCGAACTGCGATGGGTAGAGAGACAGACCAAAATTGTCTGTTTTAATAAATGGTTTATTGTTTATGAGTTCACTCGTTATTTATAAGATATCATAAGATATAATCATTGTGTTTATGGCTCATTCTAGAATCAACATACAAAACCCATTTTTTCAACTTTTTCACAGTCCTGGCAGCAAACTCATCTGTAGGCGTTTTGCAGTGATAGTTCATAATGACAATGTTTTTGCATACAAAGACGAGTGAGAATGTCTACTACTGCATTTCAACTAAAACTGCAAAAGTTCAAATGATTTTATGTAATAAGAAAACACATTTTACTGGAGATGTGCCCGTGATAGCTCAATTGGTAGAGCGGAGGACTGTAGTGGTAATTTGTTATCCTTAGGTCACCAGTTCAAATCTGGTTCACGGGATTCTATTTTAATCATGCAACGTTTTTTCAATCATAATGATGATTAGTTAAAAAAGGCAGAGACGCCAACTGGAGACTTTTTTACCACCAAAATACTTTGTAAACTAGTAAAAACCAGTAAGGTTTTGTTGTAATTTGTCGAGAAACACACGAAAAGCTGTGTTTCTCCTTGAGTATTTTAATTTATTGGCAAACCAATAAACAAACACATCCTTGGAAAAAATCACACTCTGTTTTTGCGTCGAATTGCGATGGGTAAAGAGACAGACCAAAATTGTCTGTTTTAATGAATGGTTTATTGTTTATGAGTTCACTCGTTACTTATAAGATAATTACAAGAATTAATCATAGTGTTCATGGTTCATTATGGTATCAACATTCAAAACCAATTAATTTAATTTTTTTACAGTCATGGTAGCACACTCATCTGTAGGCATTTTTCAGTATTAGCTCGCAATGACGTTATTTTTGCTTACGAAGACGAGTGACAATGTCTACTACTGCATTTCAACTAAAACTGCAAAAGTTCAAATGATTTTATGTAATAAGAAAACACATTTTACTGGAGATGTGCCCGTTGTAGCTCAGTTGGTAGAGCGGAGGACTGTAGTGGTAATTTGCTATCCTTAGGTCATCAGTTCAAACCTGGTTCATAGGATTCTGTTTTAACCATGTAATGTATTTTTCAATCATTGTGATTACTTCAAAATAGGTGGAGACGACAACCCGAAACTATCTTACAACAGAAATCTTTTGTAAACTACTAAAAAGCATCACGGTTTTGTTGTAAGTTGTTGACAAACATACAAAACACTGTGTTTATTTCTGAGCTTTCAATTTATTCGCAAAGCTGTCAACAAAATGATCTTTGGAAAAAATTCGTTATCTGTCTTTCCGTTGGCATGCGATCGGTAATGAAGCAGACCAAAAAAGTTCTCTTTTAACAAATGGTTTATTGTTGATGAGTTCACTCCGTTTTCTATAAGATATCATAAGATATAATCATAGTGTTCATGGTTCATTACGGTATCAACATACAAACCCATTATTTAAATATTTCACAGTCCTGGTAGCACACTCATCTGGAGGCATTTTTCAGTATTAGCTCGCAATGACATTATTTTCGCATACAAAGACGAGTGACAATGTCTACTACTGCATTTCAATGAAAACTGCAAAGGTTCAAATGATTTTATGTAATAAGAAAACACATTTTACTGGAGATGTGCCCGTGATAGCTCAGTTGGTAGAGCGGAGGACTGTAGTGGTAATTTGTTATCCTTAGGTCACCAGTTCAATTCTGGTTCACGGGATTCTATTTTAATCATGCAACGTTTTTTTCAATCATAATGATGATTAGTTAAAAAAGGCAGAGACGCCAACTGGAAACTTTTTTACCACCAAAATACTTTGTAAACTAGTAAAAACCAGTAAGGTTTTGTTGTAATTTGTCGAGAAACACACGAAAAGCTGTGTTTCTCCTTGAGTATTTTAATTTATTGGCAAACCAATAAACAAACACATCCTTAGAAAAAATCACACTCTGTTTTAGCGTCGAACTGCGATGGGTAGAGAGTGACAGACCAAAATTGTTTGTTTTAATAAATGGTTTATTGTTTACGAGTTCACTCGTTATTTATAAGATGTCATAAGAATTAATCATAGTGTTCATGGTTCATTATGGTATCATCATTCAAAACCCATTTTTTTAAACTTTTTCACAGGCCTGGCAGCACACTCATCTGTAGGCATTTTGCAGTGATAGCTCATAATGACAATGTTTTTGCATACAAAGACGAGTGACAATGTCTACTACTGCATTTCAACTAAAACTGCAAAAGTTCAAATGGTTTTATGTAATAAGAAAACACATTTTACTGGAGATGTGCCCGTGATAGCTCAGTTGGTAGAGCGGAGGACTGTAGTGGTAATTTGTTATCCTTAGGTCACCAGTTCAAATCTGGTTCATGGGATTCTATTTTAACCGTGTTACGTTATTCTCAATCATAGTGATGATTAGTTCAAAAAGGCAGAGACGCCAACCGGAAACTTTCTTACAACCAAATACTTTGTAAACTACTAAAAAACATTATTGTTTTGTGGTACTTTGTCGAGAAACAAACAAGAAACTGTGTTTATCTTTAAGATTTTTTTTTTATTGTTAAACCAGTAAACAAACCGATCCTGGGAAAAATTCGCAATCTGTTTTTGCGTCGAACCGCGATGGGTAGAGAGACAGACCAAAATTGTCTGTTTTAATAAATGGTTTATTGTTTATGAGTTCACTCGTTATTTATAAGATATCATAAGATATAATCATAGTGTTTATGGCTCATTATAGAATCAACATACAAAACCAATTTTTTCAACTTTTTCACAGTCCTGGCAGCACACTCATCTGTAGGCATTTTGCAGTGATAGCTCATAATGACAATGTTTTTGCATACAAAGACGAGTGACAATGTCTACTACTGCATTTCAACTAAAACTGCAAAAGTTCAAATGATTTTATGTAATAAGAAAACACATTTTACTGGAGATGTGCCCGTGATAGCTCAGTTGGTAGAGTGGAGGACTGTAGTGGTAATTTGTTATCCTTAGGTCACCAGTTCAAATCTGGTTCACGGGATTCTATTTTAATCATGCAACGTTTTTTCAATCGTAATGATGATTAGTTAAAAAAGGCAGAGACGCCAACTGGAAACTTTTTTACCACCAAAATACTTTGTAAACTAGTAAAAACCAGTAAGGTTTTGTTGTAATTTGTCGAGAAACACACGAAAAGCTGTGTTTCTCCTTGAGTATTTTAATTTATTGGCAAACCAATAAACAAACACATCCTTGGAAAAAATCACACTCTGTTTTTGCGTCGAATTGCGATGGGTAAAGAGACAGACCAAAATTGTCTGTTTTAATGAATGGTTTATTGTTTATGAGTTCACTCGTTACTTATAAGATAATTACAAGAATTAATCATAGTGTTCATGGTTCATTATGGTATCAACATTCAAAACCAATTAATTTAATTTTTTTACAGTCATGGTAGCACACTCATCTGTAGGCATTTTTCAGTATTAGCTCGCAATGACGTTATTTTTGCTTACGAAGACGAGTGACAATGTCTACTACTGCATTTCAACTAAAACTGCAAAAGTTCAAATGATTTTATGTAATAAGAAAACACATTTTACTGGAGATGTGCCCGTTGTAGCTCAGTTGGTAGAGCGGAGGACTGTAGTGGTAATTTGCTATCCTTAGGTCATCAGTTCAAACCTGGTTCATAGGATTCTGTTTTAACCATGTAATGTATTTTTCAATCATTGTGATTACTTCAAAATAGGTGGAGACGACAACCCGAAACTATCTTACAACAGAAATCTTTTGTAAACTACTAAAAAGCATCACGGTTTTGTTGTAAGTTGTTGACAAACATACAAAACACTGTGTTTATTTCTGAGCTTTCAATTTATTCGCAAAGCTGTCAACAAAATGACCTTTGGAAAAAATTCGTTATCTGTCTTTCCGTTGGCATGCGATCGGTAATGAAGCAGACCAAAAAAGTTCTCTTTTAACAAATGGTTTATTGTTGATGAGTTCACTCCGTTTTCTATAAGATATCATAAGATATAATCATAGTGTTCATGGTTCATTACGGTATCAACATACAAACCCATTATTTAAATATTTCACAGTCCTGGTAGCACACTCATCTGTAGGCATTTTTCAGTATTAGCTCGCAATGACATTATTTTCGCATACAAAGACGAGTGACAATGTCTACTACTGCATTTCAATGAAAACTGCAAAGGTTCAAATGATTTTATGTAATAAGAAAACACATATTTTGCTGGAGATGTGCCCGTGATAGCTCAGTTGGTAGAGCGGAGGACTGTAGTGGTAATTTGCTATCCTTGGGTCATCAATTCAAATCTGGTTCACGGGATTCTATTTTAATCATGTAACGTTTTTCTCAATCATAGTGATGATTAGTTCAAAAAGGCAGAGGCGCCGATTAAAAACTTTCTTACAACCAAAATACTTTGTAAACTACTAAAAACCATTATGGTTTTGTGGTAACTTGTTGAGAAACAAACAAAAAACTGTGTTTATCCTTAAGATTTTTTATTTATTGTGTAACCAGTAAACAAACCCATCCTAGGAAAAAATCGGAATCTGTTTTTGCGTCGAACTGCGATGGGTAGAGAGACAGACCAAAATTGTCTGTTTTAATAAATGGTTTATTGTTTATGAGTTCACTCGTTATTTATAAGATGTCATAAGAATTAATCATAGTGTTCATGGTTCATTATGGTATCAACATTCAAAACCCATTTTTTTCAACTTTTTAACAGTCCTGGCAGCACACTCATCTGTAGGCATTTTGCAGTGATAGCTCATAATGACAATGTTTTTGCATACAAAGACGAGTGACAATGTCTACTACTGCATTTCAACTAAAACTGCAAAGGTTAAAATGATTTTATGTACTAAGAAAACACCTTTTACTGGAGATGTGCCCGTGATAGCTCAGTTGGTAGAGCGGAGGACTGTAGTAGTATATTGTAATCCTTAGGTCACCAGTTCAAATCTGGTTCACGGGATTCTATTTTAATCATGCAACGTTTTTTTCAATCATAGTGATGATTAGTTAAAAAAGGCAGAGACGCCAACTGGAAACTTTTTTACCACCAAAAAACTTTGTAAACTAGTAAAAACCAATATGGTTTTGTTGTAATTTGTCGAGAAACACACGAAAAGCTGTGTTTCTCTTTGAGTATTTTAATTTATTGGCAAACCGATAAACAAACACATCCTTGGAAAAAGTCACACTCTGTTTTTGCGTCAAATTGCTATGGGTAGAGAGACAGACCAAAATTGTCTGTTTTAATAAATGGTTTATTGTTTACGAGTTCTTTCGTTATTTATAAGAGGTCATAAGAATTAATCATAATGTTCATGGTTCATTATGGTATCAACATTCGAAACCCATTTTTTTTAACTTTTTCACAGTCCTGGCAGCACACTCATCTGTAGGCATTTTGCAGTGATAGCTCATAATGACAATGTTTTTGCATACAAAGACGAGTGACAATGTCTACTAATGCATTTCAACTAAAACTGCAAAGGTTCAAATGATTTTATGTAATAAGAAAACACATTTCACTGGAGATGTGCCTGTGACAGCTCAGTTGGTAGAGCGGAGGACTGTAGTTGTATATTGCTATCCTTAGGTCACCAGTTCAAATCTGGTTCACGGGATTCTATTTTAATCATGCAACGTTTTTCTCAATCATAGTGATGATTAGTTCAAAAAGGCAGAGACGCCGATTAAAAACTTTCTTACAACCAAAATACTTTGTAAACTACTAAAAACCAATACGGTTTTGTTGTAATTTGTCGAGAAACACACGAAATGCTGTGTTTCTCCTTGAGTATTTTTATTTATTGGCAAACCAATAAACAAACATATCCTTGGAAAAAATCACACTCTGTTTTTGCGTCGAACTGCGATGGGTAGAGAGACAGACCAAAATTGTCTGTTTTAATAAATGGTTTATTGTTTATGAGTTCACTCGTTATTTATAAGATATCATAAGAATTAATCATAGTGTTCATGGTTCATTATGGTATCAACATTCACAACCCATTTTTTTAATTTTTTCACAGTCCTGGTAGCTCACTCATCTGTAGGCATTTTTCAGTGATAGCTCGCAATGACATTATTTTTGCTTACGAAGACGCGTGACAATGTCTACTACTGCATTTCAACTAAAACTGCAAAAGTTCAAATGATTCTATGTAATAAGAAAACACATTTAACTGGAGATGTGCCCGTGGTAGCTCAGTTGGTAGAGCGGAGGACTGTAGTGGTAATTTGCTATCCTTAGGTCATCAGTTCAAACCTGGTTCATAGGATTCTGTTTTAACCATGTAATGTATTTTTCAATCATTGTGATGATTACTTCAAAATAGGTGGAGACGACAACCCGAAACTATCTTACAACAGAAATCTTTTGTAAACTACAAAAAAGCATCACGGTTTTGTTGTAAGTTGTTGACAAACATACAATACGCTGGGTTTATTTCTGAGTTTTCCATTTATTCGCAAAGCTGGCAACAAAATGACCTTTGGAAAAAACTCATGATCTGTCTTTGTGTTGGCATGCGATCGGCAATGAAGCAGACCAAAAAAGTTCTCTTTTAACAAATGGTTTGTTGTTGATGAGTTCACTCGTTTTCTATAAGATATCATAAGATATAACCACAGTGTTCATGGTTCATTACGGTATCAACATACAAACCCATTATTTAAATATTTCACAGTCCTGGCAGCACACTCATCTGTAGGAATTTTGTAGTGATAGCTCATAATGACAATATTGTTGCATACAAAGACGAGTGACAATGTCTACTACTGCATTTCAACTAAAACTGCAAAAGTTCAAATGATTTTATGTAATAAGAAAACACATTTTACTGGAGATGTGCCCGTGGTAGCTCAGTTGGTAGAGCGGAGGACTGTAGTGGTAATTTGCTATCCTTAGGTCATCAGTTCAAACCTGGTTAATGGGATTCTGTTTTAACCATGTAATGTATTTTTCAATCATTGTGATTACTTCAAAATAGGTGGAGACGACAACCCAAACTTTCTTACAACAGAAATCTTTTGTAAACTACTAAAAAGTATCACGGTTTTGTTGTAAGTTGTTGACAAACATACAATACGCTGGGTTTATTTCTGAGTTTTCCATTTATTCGCAAAGCTGGCAACAAAATGACCTTTGGAAAAAACTCATGATCTGTCTTTGTGTTGGCATGCGATCGGCAATGAAGCAGACCAAAAAAGTTCTCTTTTAACAAATGGTTTGTTGTTGATGAGTTCACTCGTTTTCTATAAGATATCATAAGATATAACCACAGTGTTCATGGTTCATTACGGTATCAACATACAAACCCATTATTTTAAATATTTCACAGTCCTGGCAGCACACTCATCTGTAGGCATTGTTCAGTATTAGCTCGCAATGACATTATTTTCGCATACAAAGACGAGTGACAATGTCTACTACTGCATTTCAACTAAAACTGCAAAAATTTAAATGGTTTTATGGAATAAGAAAACACATTTTACCAGAGATGCGCCCGTGATAGCTCAGTTGTTCGAGCGGAGGACTGCAGTGGTAATTTGCTATCCTTAGGTCACCTGTTCAAATCTGGTTCATGGGATTCTATTTTAACCGTGTTACGTTATTCTCAATCATAGTAATGATTAGTTCAAAAAGGCAGAGACGCCAACCGGAAACTTTCTTACAACCAAAATACTTTGTAAACTACTAAAAAACATTATGGTTTTGTGGTAATTTGTCGAGAAACAAACAAAAAACTGTGTTTATCTTTAAGATTTTTTATTTATTGTTAAACCAGTAAACAAACCGATCCTGGGAAAAAAATCGCAATCTGTTTTTGCGTCGAACTGCGATGGGTAGAGAGACAGACCAAAATTGTCTGTTTTAATAAATGGTTTATTGTTTATGAGTTCACTCGTTATTTATAAGATATCATAAGATATAATCATTGTGTTTATGGCTCATTCTAGAATCAACATACAAAACCCATTTTTTCAACTTTTTCACAGTCCTGGCAGCAAACTCATCTGTAGGCGTTTTGCAGTGATAGTTCATAATGACAATGTTTTTGCATACAAAGACGAGTGAGAATGTCTACTACTGCATTTCAACTAAAACTGCAAAAGTTCAAATGATTTTATGTAATAAGAAAACACATTTTACTGGAGATGTGCCCGTGATAGCTCAATTGGTAGAGCGGAGGACTGTAGTGGTAATTTGTTATCCTTAGGTCACCAGTTCAAATCTGGTTCACGGGATTCTATTTTAATCATGCAACGTTTTTTCAATCATAATGATGATTAGTTAAAAAAGGCAGAGACGCCAACTGGAGACTTTTTTACCACCAAAATACTTTGTAAACTAGTAAAAACCAGTAAGGTTTTGTTGTAATTTGTCGAGAAACACACGAAAAGCTGTGTTTCTCCTTGAGTATTTTAATTTATTGGCAAACCAATAAACAAACACATCCTTGGAAAAAATCACACTCTGTTTTTGCGTCGAATTGCGATGGGTAAAGAGACAGACCAAAATTGTCTGTTTTAATGAATGGTTTATTGTTTATGAGTTCACTCGTTACTTATAAGATAATTACAAGAATTAATCATAGTGTTCATGGTTCATTATGGTATCAACATTCAAAACCAATTAATTTAATTTTTTTACAGTCATGGTAGCACACTCATCTGTAGGCATTTTTCAGTATTAGCTCGCAATGACGTTATTTTTGCTTACGAAGACGAGTGACAATGTCTACTACTGCATTTCAACTAAAACTGCAAAAGTTCAAATGATTTTATGTAATAAGAAAACACATTTTACTGGAGATGTGCCCGTTGTAGCTCAGTTGGTAGAGCGGAGGACTGTAGTGGTAATTTGCTATCCTTAGGTCATCAGTTCAAACCTGGTTCATAGGATTCTGTTTTAACCATGTAATGTATTTTTCAATCATTGTGATTACTTCAAAATAGGTGGAGACGACAACCCGAAACTATCTTACAACAGAAATCTTTTGTAAACTACTAAAAAGCATCACGGTTTTGTTGTAAGTTGTTGACAAACATACAAAACACTGTGTTTATTTCTGAGCTTTCAATTTATTCGCAAAGCTGTCAACAAAATGATCTTTGGAAAAAATTCGTTATCTGTCTTTCCGTTGGCATGCGATCGGTAATGAAGCAGACCAAAAAAGTTCTCTTTTAACAAATGGTTTATTGTTGATGAGTTTACTCCGTTTTCTATAAGATATCATAAGATATAATCATAGTGTTCATGGTTCATTACGGTATCAACATACAAACCCATTATTTAAATATTTCACAGTCCTGGTAGCAGACTCATCTGGAGGCATTTTTCAGTATTAGCTCGCAATGACATTATTTTCGCATACAAAGACGAGTGACAATGTCTACTACTGCATTTCAATGAAAACTGCAAAGGTTCAAATGATTTTATGTAATAAGAAAACACATTTTACTGGAGATGTGCCCGTGATAGCTCAGTTGGTAGAGCGGAGGACTGTAGTGGTAATTTGTTATCCTTAGGTCACCAGTTCAATTCTGGTTCACGGGATTCTATTTTAATCATGCAACGTTTTTTTCAATCATAATGATGATTAGTTAAAAAAGGCAGAGACGCCAACTGGAAACTTTTTTACCACCAAAATACTTTGTAAACTAGTAAAAACCAGTAAGGTTTTGTTGTAATTTGTCGAGAAACACACGAAAAGCTGTGTTTCTCCTTGAGTATTTTAATTTATTGGCAAACCAATAAACAAACACATCCTTAGAAAAAATCACACTCTGTTTTAGCGTCGAACTGCGATGGGTAGAGAGTGACAGACCAAAATTGTTTGTTTTAATAAATGGTTTATTGTTTACGAGTTCACTCGTTATTTATAAGATGTCATAAGAATTAATCATAGTGTTCATGGTTCATTATGGTATCATCATTCAAAACCCATTTTTTTAAACTTTTTCACAGGCCTGGCAGCACACTCATCTGTAGGCATTTTGCAGTGATAGCTCATAATGACAATGTTTTTGCATACAAAGACGAGTGACAATGTCTACTACTGCATTTCAACTAAAACTGCAAAAGTTCAAATGGTTTTATGTAATAAGAAAACACATTTTACTGGAGATGTGCCCGTGATAGCTCAGTTGGTAGAGCGGAGGACTGTAGTGGTAATTTGTTATCCTTAGGTCACCAGTTCAAATCTGGTTCATGGGATTCTATTTTAACCGTGTTACGTTATTCTCAATCATAGTGATGATTAGTTCAAAAAGGCAGAGACGCCAACCGGAAACTTTCTTACAACCAAATACTTTGTAAACTACTAAAAAACATTATTGTTTTGTGGTACTTTGTCGAGAAACAAACAAGAAACTGTGTTTATCTTTAAGATTTTTTTTTTATTGTTAAACCAGTAAACAAACCGATCCTGGGAAAAATTCGCAATCTGTTTTTGCGTCGAACCGCGATGGGTAGAGAGACAGACCAAAATTGTCTGTTTTAATAAATGGTTTATTGTTTATGAGTTCACTCGTTATTTATAAGATATCATAAGATATAATCATAGTGTTTATGGCTCATTATAGAATCAACATACAAAACCAATTTTTTCAACTTTTTCACAGTCCTGGCAGCACACTCATCTGTAGGCATTTTGCAGTGATAGCTCATAATGACAATGTTTTTGCATACAAAGACGAGTGACAATGTCTACTACTGCATTTCAACTAAAACTGCAAAAGTTCAAATGATTTTATGTAATAAGAAAACACATTTTACTGGAGATGTGCCCGTGATAGCTCAGTTGGTAGAGTGGAGGACTGTAGTGGTAATTTGTTATCCTTAGGTCACCAGTTCAAATCTGGTTCACGGGATTCTATTTTAATCATGCAACGTTTTTTCAATCGTAATGATGATTAGTTAAAAAAGGCAGAGACGCCAACTGGAAACTTTTTTACCACCAAAATACTTTGTAAACTAGTAAAAACCAGTAAGGTTTTGTTGTAATTTGTCGAGAAACACACGAAAAGCTGTGTTTCTCCTTGAGTATTTTAATTTATTGGCAAACCAATAAACAAACACATCCTTGGAAAAAATCACACTCTGTTTTTGCGTCGAATTGCGATGGGTAAAGAGACAGACCAAAATTGTCTGTTTTAATGAATGGTTTATTGTTTATGAGTTCACTCGTTACTTATAAGATAATTACAAGAATTAATCATAGTGTTCATGGTTCATTATGGTATCAACATTCAAAACCAATTAATTTAATTTTTTTACAGTCATGGTAGCACACTCATCTGTAGGCATTTTTCAGTATTAGCTCGCAATGACGTTATTTTTGCTTACGAAGACGAGTGACAATGTCTACTACTGCATTTCAACTAAAACTGCAAAAGTTCAAATGATTTTATGTAATAAGAAAACACATTTTACTGGAGATGTGCCCGTTGTAGCTCAGTTGGTAGAGCGGAGGACTGTAGTGGTAATTTGCTATCCTTAGGTCATCAGTTCAAACCTGGTTCATAGGATTCTGTTTTAACCATGTAATGTATTTTTCAATCATTGTGATTACTTCAAAATAGGTGGAGACGACAACCCGAAACTATCTTACAACAGAAATCTTTTGTAAACTACTAAAAAGCATCACGGTTTTGTTGTAAGTTGTTGACAAACATACAAAACACTGTGTTTATTTCTGAGCTTTCAATTTATTCGCAAAGCTGTCAACAAAATGACCTTTGGAAAAAATTCGTTATCTGTCTTTCCGTTGGCATGCGATCGGTAATGAAGCAGACCAAAAAAGTTCTCTTTTAACAAATGGTTTATTGTTGATGAGTTCACTCCGTTTTCTATAAGATATCATAAGATATAATCATAGTGTTCATGGTTCATTACGGTATCAACATACAAACCCATTATTTAAATATTTCACAGTCCTGGTAGCACACTCATCTGTAGGCATTTTTCAGTATTAGCTCGCAATGACATTATTTTCGCATACAAAGACGAGTGACAATGTCTACTACTGCATTTCAATGAAAACTGCAAAGGTTCAAATGATTTTATGTAATAAGAAAACACATATTTTGCTGGAGATGTGCCCGTGATAGCTCAGTTGGTAGAGCGGAGGACTGTAGTGGTAATTTGCTATCCTTGGGTCATCAATTCAAATCTGGTTCACGGGATTCTATTTTAATCATGTAACGTTTTTCTCAATCATAGTGATGATTAGTTCAAAAAGGCAGAGGCGCCGATTAAAAACTTTCTTACAACCAAAATACTTTGTAAACTACTAAAAACCATTATGGTTTTGTGGTAACTTGTTGAGAAACAAACAAAAAACTGTGTTTATCCTTAAGATTTTTTATTTATTGTGTAACCAGTAAACAAACCCATCCTAGGAAAAAATCGGAATCTGTTTTTGCGTCGAACTGCGATGGGTAGAGAGACAGACCAAAATTGTCTGTTTTAATAAATGGTTTATTGTTTATGAGTTCACTCGTTATTTATAAGATGTCATAAGAATTAATCATAGTGTTCATGGTTCATTATGGTATCAACATTCACAACCCATTTTTTTCAACTTTTTAACAGTCCTGGCAGCACACTCATCTGTAGGCATTTTGCAGTGATAGCTCATAATGACAATGTTTTTGCATACAAAGACGAGTGACAATGTCTACTACTGCATTTCAACTAAAACTGCAAAGGTTAAAATGATTTTATGTACTAAGAAAACACCTTTTACTGGAGATGTGCCCGTGATAGCTCAGTTGGTAGAGCGGAGGACTGTAGTAGTATATTGTAATCCTTAGGTCACCAGTTCAAATCTGGTTCACGGGATTCTATTTTAATCATGCAACGTTTTTTTCAATCATAGTGATGATTAGTTAAAAAAGGCAGAGACGCCAACTGGAAACTTTTTTACCACCAAAAAACTTTGTAAACTAGTAAAAACCAATATGGTTTTGTTGTAATTTGTCGAGAAACACACGAAAAGCTGTGTTTCTCTTTGAGTATTTTAATTTATTGGCAAACCGATAAACAAACACATCCTTGGAAAAAGTCACACTCTGTTTTTGCGTCAAATTGCTATGGGTAGAGAGACAGACCAAAATTGTCTGTTTTAATAAATGGTTTATTGTTTATGAGTTTACTCGTTATTTATAAGAGGTCATAAGAATTAATCATAATGTTCATGGTTCATTATGGTATCAACATTCGAAACCCATTTTTTTTAACTTTTTCACAGTCCTGGCAGCACACTCATCTGTAGGCATTTTGCAGTGATAGCTCATAATGACAATGTTTTTGCATACAAAGACGAGTGACAATGTCTACTAATGCATTTCAACTAAAACTGCAAAGGTTCAAATGATTTTATGTAATAAGAAAACACATTTCACTGGAGATGTGCCTGTGACAGCTCAGTTGGTAGAGCGGAGGACTGTAGTTGTATATTGCTATCCTTAGGTCACCAGTTCAAATCTGGTTCACGGGATTCTATTTTAATCATGCAACGTTTTTCTCAATCATAGTGATGATTAGTTCAAAAAGGCAGAGACGCCGATTAAAAACTTTCTTACAACCAAAATACTTTGTAAACTACTAAAAACCAATACGGTTTTGTTGTAATTTGTCGAGAAACACACGAAATGCTGTGTTTCTCCTTGAGTATTTTTATTTATTGGCAAACCAATAAACAAACATATCCTTGGAAAAAATCACACTCTGTTTTTGCGTCGAACTGCGATGGGTAGAGAGACAGACCAAAATTGTCTGTTTTAATAAATGGTTTATTGTTTATGAGTTCACTCGTTATTTATAAGATATCATAAGAATTAATCATAGTGTTCATGGTTCATTATGGTATCAACATTCACAACCCATTTTTTTAATTTTTTCACAGTCCTGGTAGCTCACTCATCTGTAGGCATTTTTCAGTGATAGCTCGCAATGACATTATTTTTGCTTACGAAGACGCGTGACAATGTCTACTACTGCATTTCAACTAAAACTGCAAAAGTTCAAATGATTCTATGTAATAAGAAAACACATTTAACTGGAGATGTGCCCGTGGTAGCTCAGTTGGTAGAGCGGAGGACTGTAGTGGTAATTTGCTATCCTTAGGTCATCAGTTCAAACCTGGTTCATAGGATTCTGTTTTAACCATGTAATGTATTTTTCAATCATTGTGATGATTACTTCAAAATAGGTGGAGACGACAACCCGAAACTATCTTACAACAGAAATCTTTTGTAAACTACAAAAAAGCATCACGGTTTTGTTGTAAGTTGTTGACAAACATACAAAACACTGTGTTTATTTCTGAGCTTTCAATTTATTCGCAAAGCTGTCAACAAAATGACCTTTGGAAAAAATTCATTATCTGTCTTTCTGTTAGCATGCGATCGGTAATGAAGCAGACCAAAAAAGTTCTCTTTTAACAAATGGTTTATTGTTGATGAGTTCACTCCGTTTTCTATAAGATATCATAAGATATAATCATAGTGTTCATGGTTCATTACGGTATCAACATACAAACCCATTATTTAAATATTTCACAGTCCTGGTAGCACACTCATCTGTAGGCATTTTTCAGTATTAGCTCGCAATGACATTATTTTCGCATACAAAGACGAGTGACAATGTCTACTACTGCATTTCAATGAAAACTGCAAAGGTTCAAATGATTTTATGTAATAAGAAAACACATATTTTGCTGGAGATGTGCCCGTGGTAGCTCAGTTGGTAGAGCGGAGGACTGTAGTGGTAATTTGCTATCCTTAGGTCATCAGTTCAAACCTGGTTCATAGGATTCTATTTTAACCATGTAATGTATTTTTCAATCATTGTGATGATTACTTCAAAATAGGTGGAGACGACAACCCGAAACTATCTTACAACAGAAATCTTTTGTAAACTACTAAAAAGCATCACGGTTTTGTTGTAAGTTGTTGACAAACATACAAAACACTGTGTTTATTTCTGAGCTTTCAATTTATTCGCAAAGCTGTCAACAAAATGACTTTTGGAAAAAATTCAATATCTGTCTTTCTGTTGGCATGCGATCGGTAATGAAGCAGACCAAAAAAGTTCTCTTTTAACAAATGGTTTATTGTTGATGAGTTCACTCCGTTTTCTATAAGATATCATAAGATATAATCATAGTGTTCATGGTTCATTACGGTATCAACATACAAACCCATTATTTAAATATTTCACAGTCCTGGTAGCACACTCATCTGTAGGCATTTTTCAGTATTAGCTCGCAATGACATTATTTTCGCATACAAAGACGAGTGACAATGTCTACTACTGCATTTCAATGAAAACTGCAAAGGTTCAAATGATTTTATGTAATAAGAAAACACATATTTTGCTGGAGATGTGCCCGTGATAGCTCAGTTGGTAGAGCGGAGGACTGTAGTGGTAATTTGCTATCCTTGGGTCATCAATTCAAATCTGGTTCACGGGATTCTATTTTAATCATGTAACGTTTTTCTCAATCATAGTGATGATTAGTTCAAAAAGGCAGAGGCGCCGATTAAAAACTTTCTTACAACCAAAATACTTTGTAAACTACTAAAAACCATTATGGTTTTGTGGTAACTTGTTGAGAAACAAACAAAAAACTGTGTTTATCCTTAAGATTTTTTATTTATTGTGTAACCAGTAAACAAACCCATCCTAGGAAAAAATCGGAATCTGTTTTTGCGTCGAACTGCGATGGGTAGAGAGACAGACCAAAATTGTTTGTTTTAATAAATGGTTTATTGTTTATGAGTTCACTCGTTATTTATAAGATGTCATAAGAATTAATCATAGTGTTCATGGTTCATTATGGTATCAACATTCAAAACCCATTTTTTTCAACTTTTTAACAGTCCTGGCAGCACACTCATCTGTAGGCATTTTGCAGTGATAGCTCATAATGACAATGTTTTTGCATACAAAGACGAGTGACAATGTCTACTACTGCATTTCAACTAAAACTGCAAAGGTTAAAATGATTTTATGTAATAAGAAAACACATTTTACTGGAGATGTGCCCGTGATAGCTCAGTTGGTAGAGCGGAGGACTGTAGTGGTAATTTGTTATCCTTAGGTCACCAGTTCAAATCTGGTTCATGGGATTCTATTTTAACCGTGTTACGTTATTCTCAATCATAGTGATGATTAGTTCAAAAAGGCAGAGACGCCAACCGGAAACTTTTTTACAACCAAAATACTTTGTAAACTACTAAAAAACATTATGGTTTTATGGTAATTTGTCGAGGAACAAACAAAAAACTGTGTTTATCTTTAAGATTTTTTATTTATTGTTAAACCAGTAAACAAACCGATCCTGGGAAAAAATCGCAATCTGTTTTTGCGTCGAACCGCGATGGGTAGAGAGACAGACCAAAATTGTCTGTTTTAATAAATGGTTTATTGTTTATGAGTTCACTCGTTATTTATAAGATGTCATAAGAATTAATCATAGTGTTCATGGTTCATTATGGTATCAACATTCAAAACCCATTATTTTAAATATTTCACAGTCCTGGCAGCACACTCATCTGTAGGCATTGTTCAGTATTAGCTCGCAATGACATTATTTTTGCATACAAAGACGAGTGACAATGTCTACTACTGCATTTCAACTAAAACCGCAAAAGTTCAAATGGTTTTATGTAATAAGAAAACACATTTTACTGGAGATGTGCCCGTGATAGCTCAGTTGGTAGAGTGGAGGACTGTAGTGGTAATTTGCTATCCTTAGGTCACCAGTTCAAATCTGGTTCACGGTATTCTATTTTAATCATGTAACGTTTTTTTAAATCATAGTGATGATTAGTTAAAAAAGGCAGAGACGCCAACTGGAAACTTTTTTACCACCAAAATACTTTGTAAACTAGTAAAAACCAGTAAGGTGTTGTTGTAATTTGTCGAGAAACACACGAAAAGCTGTGTTTCTCCTTGAGTATTTTAATTTATTGGCAAACCAATAAACAAACACATCCTTGGAAAAAATCACACTCTGTTTTTGCGTCGAACTGCGATGGGTAGAGAGACAGACCAAAATTGTCCGTTTTAATAAATGGTTTATTGTTTATGAGTTCACTCGTTATTTATAAGATATCATAAGAATTAATCATAGTGTTCATGGTTCATTATGGTATCAACATTCACAACCCATTTTTTTAATTTTCTCACAGTCCTGGTAGCTCACTCATCTGTAGGCATTTTTCAGTGATAGCTCGCAATGACATTATTGTTGCTTACGAAGACGCGTGACAATGTCTACTACTGCATTTCAACTAAAACTGCAAAAGTTCAAATGATTTTATGTAATAAGAAAACACATTTTACTGGAGATGTGCCCGTTGTAGCTCAGTTGGTAGAGCGGAGGACTGTAGTGGTAATTTGCTATCCTTAGGTCATCAGTTCAAACCTGGTTCATAGGATTCTGTTTTAACCAGGTAATGTATTTTTCAATCATTGTGATTACTTCAAAATAGGTGGAGACGACAACCCGAAACTATCTTACAACAGAAATCTTTTGTAAACTACTAAAAAGCATCACGGTTTTGTTGTAAGTTGTTGACAAACATACAAAACACTGTGTTTATTTCTGAGCTTTCAATTTATTCGCAAAGCTGTCAACAAAATGACCTTTGGAAAAAATTCGTTATCTGTCTTTCTGTTGGCATGCGATCGGTAATGAAGCAGACCAAAAAAGTTCTCTTTTAACAAATGGTTTATTGTTGATGAGTTCACTCCGTTTTCTATAAGATATCATAAGATATAATCATAGTGTTCATGGTTCATTACGGTATCAACATACAAACCCATTATTTAAATATTTCACAGTCCTGGTAGCACACTCATCTGTAGGCATTTTTCAGTATTAGCTCGCAATGACATTATTTTCGCATACAAAGACGAGTGACAATGTCTACTACTGCATTTCAATGAAAACTGCAAAGGTTCAAATGATCTTATGTAATAAGAAAACACATATTTTGCTGGAGATGTGCCCGTGATAGCTCAGTTGGTAGAGCGGAGGACTGTAGTGGTAATTTGCTATCCTTGGGTCATCAATTCAAATCTGGTTCACGGGATTCTATTTTAATCATGTAACGTTTTTCTCAATCATAGTGATGATTAGTTCAAAAAGGCAGAGGCGCCGATTAAAAACTTTCTTACAACCAAAATACTTTGTAAACTACTAAAAACCAATACAGTTTTGTTGTAATTTGTCGAGAAACACACGAAATGCTGTGTTTCTCCTTGAGTATTTTAATTTATTGGCAAACCAATAAACAAACACATCCTTAGAAAAAGTCACACTCTGTTTTAGCGTCGAACTGCAATATGTAGAGAGTGACAGACCAAAATTGTTTGTTTTAATAATTGGTTTATTGTTTACGAGTTCACTCGTTATTTATAAGATGTCATAAGAATTAATCATAGTGTTCATGGTTCATTATGGTATCATCATTCAAAACCCATTTTTTTAACTTTTTCACAGGCCTGGCAGCACACTCATCTGTAGGCATTTTGCAGTGATAGCTCATAATGACAATGTTTTTGCGTACAAAGACGAGTGACAATGTCTACTACTGCATTTCAACTAAAACTGCAAAAGTTCAAATGGTTTTATGTAATAAGAAAACACATTTTACTGGAGATGTGCCCGTGATAGCTCAGTTGGTAGAGCGGAGGACTGTAGTGGTAATTTGTTATCCTTAGGTCACCAGTTCAAATCTGGTTCATGGGATTCTATTTTAACCGTGTTACGTTATTCTCAATCATAGTGATAATTAGTTCAAAAAGGCAGAGACGCCAACCGGAAACTTTCTTACAACCAAAATACTTTGTAAACTACTAAAAAACATTATGGTTTTGTGGTAATTTGTCGAGGAACAAACAAAAAACTGTGTTTATCTTTAAGATTTTTTATTTATTGTTAAACCAGTAAACAAACCGATCCTGGGAAAAAATCGCAATCTGTTTTTGCGTCGAACCGCGATGGGTAGAGAGACAGACCAAAATTGTCTGTTTTAATAAATGGTTTATTGTTTATGAGTTCACTCGTTATTTATAAGATGTCATAAGAATTAATCATAGTGTTCATGGTTCATTATAGTATCAACATTCAAAACCCATTATTTTAAATATTTCACAGTCCTGGCAGCACACTCATCTGTAGGCATTGTTCAGTATTAGCTCGCAATGACATTATTTTTGCATACAAAAACGAGTGACAATGTCTACTACTGCATTTCAACTAAAACCGCAAAAGTTCAAATGGTTTTATGTAATAAGAAAACACATTTTACTGGAGATGTGCCCGTGATAGCTCAGTTGGTAGAGCGGAGGACTGTAGTGGTAATTTGTTATCCTTAGGTCACCAGTTCAAATCTGGTTCACTGGATTCTATTTTAATCATGTAACGTTTTTTTAAATCATAGTGATGATTAGTTCAAAAAGGCAGAGACGCCAACTGGAAACTTTTTTACAACCAAAATACTTTGTAAACTAGTAAAAACCAGTAAGGTTTTGTTGTAATTTGTCGAGAAACACACGAAAAGCTGTGTTTCTCCTTGAGTATTTTAATTTTTTGGCAAACCAATAAACAAACACATCCTTGGAAAAAATCACACTCTGTTTTTGCGTCGAACTGCGATGGGTAGAGAGACAGACCAAAATTGTCTGTTTCAATAAATGGTTTATTGTTTACGAGTTCACTCATTATTTATAAGATATCATAAGATATAATCATAGTGTTTATGGCTCATTACAGAATCAACATACAAAACCCATTTTTTCAACTTTTTCACAGTCCTGGCAGCACACTCATCTGTAGACATTTTGCAGTGATAGCTCATAATGACAATGTTTTTTGCATACAAAAACGAGTGATAATGTCTATTACTGCAATTCAACTAAAACTGCAAAGGTTCAAATGATTTTATGTAATAAGAAAACACATTTTACTGGAGATGTGCCCGTGGTAGCTCAGTTGGTAGAGCGGAGGACTGTAGTGGTAATTTGCTATCCTTAGGTCATCAGTTCAAACCTGGTTCATAGGATTCTGTTTTAACCATGTAATGTATTTTTCAATCATTGTGATGATTACTTCAAAATAGGTGGAGACGACAACCCGAAACTATCTTACAACAGAAATCTTTTGTAAACTACTAAAAAGCATCACGGTTTTGTTGTAAGTTGTTGACAAACATACAAAACACTGGGTTTATTTCTGAGTTTTCAAATTATTCGCAAAGCTGTCAACAAAATGACCTTTGGAAAAAATTCATTATCTGTCTTTCTGTTGGCATGCGATCGGTAATGAAGCAGACCAAAAAAGTTCTCTTTTAACAAATGGTTTATTGTTGATGAGTTCACTCCGTTTTCTATAAGATATCATAAGATATAATCATAGTGTTCATGGTTCATTACGGTATCAACATACAAACCCATTATTTAAATATTTCGCAGTCCTGGCAGCACACTCATCTGTAGGCATTTTTCAGTATTAGCTCGCAATGACATTATTTTCGCATACAAAGACGAGTGACAATGTCTACTACTGCATTTCAATGAAAACTGCAAAGGTTCAAATGATTTTATGTAATAAGAAAACACATATTTTGCTGGAGATGTGCCTGTGGTAGCTCAGTTGGTAGAGCGGAGGACTGTAGTGGTAATTTGCTATCCTTAGGTCATCAGTTCAAACCTGGTTCATAGGATTCTGTTTTAACCATGTAATGTATTTTTCAATCATTGTGATGATTACTTCAAAATAGGTGGAGACGACAACCCGAAACTATCTTACAACAGAAATCTTTTGTAAACTACTAAAAAGCATCACGGTTTTGTTGTAAGTTGTTGGCAAACATACAAAACACTGTGTTTATTTCTGAGCTTTCAATTTATTCGCAAAGCTGTCAACAAAATGACCTTTGGAAAAAATTTGTTATCTGTCTTTCTGTTGGCATGCGATCGGTAATGAAGCAGACCAAAAAAGTTCTCTTTTAACAAATGGTTTATTGTTGATGAGTTCACTCCATTTTCTATAAGATATCATAAGATATAATCATAGTGTTCATGGTTCATTACGGTATCAACATACAAACCCATTATTTAAATATTTCACAGTCCTGGTAGCACACTCATCTGTAGGCATTTTTCAGTATTAGCTCGCAATGACATTATTTTCGCATACAAAGACGAGTGACAATGTCTACTACTGCATTTCAATGAAAACTGCAAAGGTTCAAATGATTTTATGTAATAAGAAAACATATATTTTGCTGGAGATGTGCCCGTGATAGCTCAGTTGGTAGAGCGGAGGACTGTAGTGGTAATTTGCTATCCTTGGGTCATCAATTCAAATCTGGTTCACGGGATTCTATTTTAATCATGTAACGTTTTTCTCAATCATAGTGATGATTAGTTCAAAAAGGCAGAGGCGCCGATTAAAAACTTTCTTACAACCAAAATATTTTGTAAACTACAAAAAACCAATACAGTTTTGTTGTAATTTGTCGAGAAACACACGAAATGCTGTGTTTCTCCTTGAGTATTTTAATTTATTGGCAAACCAATAAACAAACACATCCTTAGAAAAAGTCACACTCTGTTTTAGCGTCGAACTGCGATGGGTAGAGAGTGACAGACCAAAATAGTTTGTTTTAATAAATGGTTTATTGTTTACGAGTTCTTTCGTTATTTATAAGAGGTCATAAGAATTAATCATAGTGTTCATGGTTCATTATGGTATCATCATTCAAAACCCATTTTTTTAAACTTTTTCACAGGCCTGGCAGCACACTCATCTGTAGGCATTTTGCAGTGATAGCTCATAATGACAATGTTTTTGCGTACAAAGACGAGTGACAATGTCTACTACTGCATTTCAACTAAAACCGCAAAAGTTCAAATGGTTTTATGTAGTAAGAAAACACATTTTACTGGAGATGTGCCCGTGATAGCTCAGTTGGTAGAGCGGAGGACTGTAGTGGTAATTTGTTATCCTTAGGTCACCAGTTCAAATCTGGTTCATGGGATTCTATTTTAACCGTGTTACGTTATTCTCAATCATAGTGATGATTAGTTCAAAAAGGCAGAGACGCCAACCGGAAACTTTCTTACAACCAAAATACTTTGGTAAACTACTAAAAAACATTATGGTTTTGTGGTAATTTGTCGAGGAACAAACAAAAAACTGTGTTTATCTTTAAGACTTTTTATTTATCGTTAAACCAGTAAACAAACCGATCCTGGGAAAAAATCGCAATCTGTTTTTGCGTCGAACCGCGATGGGTAGAGAGACAGACCAAAATTGTCTGTTTTAATAAATGGTTTATTGTTTATGAGTTCACTCGTTATTTATAAGATGTCATAAGAATTAATCATAGTGTTCATGGTTCATTATGGTATCAACATTCAAAACCCATTATTTTAAATATTTCACAGTCCTGGCAGCACACTCATCTGTAGGCATTGTTCAGTATTAGCTCGCAATGACATTATTGTTGCATACAAAGACGAGTGACAATGTCTACTACTGCATTTCAACTAAAACCGCAAAAGTTCAAATGGTTTTATGTAATAAGAAAACACATTTTACCAGAGATGCGCCCGTGATAGCTCAGTTGGTCGAGCGGAGGACTGTAGTGGTAATTTGTTATCCATCGGTCATCAGTTCAAATCTGGTTCACGGGATTCTATTTTAATCATGTTATGTTTTTTTTCAATCATAGTGATGATTAGTTCAAAAAGGCAGAGACGCCAACTGGAAACTTTCTTACCATCAAAATACTTTGTAAACTACTAAAAAACATTATGGTTTTGTGGTAATTTGTCGAGAAACACACAAAAAGCTGTGTTTCTCCATGAGTATTTTAATTTATTGGCAATGCAATAAACAAACACATCCTTGGAAAAAATCACACTCTGTTTTTGCGTCGAACGGCGATGGGTAGAGAGACAGACCAAAATTGTCTGTTTAAATAAATAGTTTATTGTTTATGAGTTCACTCGTTATTTATAAAATATCATAAAAATTAATCATAGTGTTCATTGTTCATTATGTTATCAACATTCAAAACCCATTTTTTTAACTTTTTCACAGTCCTGGCAGCACACTCATCTGTAGGCATTTTGCAGTGATAGCTCATAATGACAATGTTTTTGCATAAAAAGACGAGTGACATTGTCTACTACTGCATTTCAAATAAAACTGCAAAGGTTCAAATGATTTTATGTAATAAGAAAACACATTTTACTGGAAATGTGCCAGTGATAGCTCAGTTGCTAGAGCGGAGGACTGTAGTGGTTATTTGTTATCCATCGGTCATCAGTTCAAATCTGGTTCACGGGATTCTATTTTAACCGTGTTACGTTATTCTCAATCATAGTGATGATTAGTTCAAAAAGGCAGAGACGCCAACCGGAAACTTTCTTACAACCAAAATACTTTGTAAACTACTAAAACCATTATGGTTTTGTGGTAATTTGTCGAGAAACAAACAAAAAACTGTGTTTATCTTTAAGATTTTTTATTTATTGTTTAACCAGTAAACAAACCCATCCTAGGAAAAAATCGCAATCTTTTTTTGCGTCGAACCGCGATGGGTAGAGAGACAGACCAAAATTGTTTGTTTTAATAAATGTTTTATTGTTTATGAGTTCACTCGTTATTTATAAGATATCATAAGATATAATCATAGTGTTTATGGCTCATTACAGAATCAACATACAAAACCCATTTTTTCAACTTTTTCACAGTCCTGGCAGCACACTCATCTGTAGACATTTTGCAGTGATAGCTCATAATGACAATGTTTTTTCATACAAAAACGAGTGACAATGTCTATTACTGCATTTCAACTAAAACTGCAAAGGTTCAAATGATTTTATGTATTAGGAAAACACATTTTACTGGAGATGTGCCCGTGATAGCTCAGTTGGTAGAGCGGAGGACTGTAGTGGTAATTTGTTATCCTTAGATCACCAGTTCAAATCTGGTTCACGGGATTCTATTTTAATCATGTAACGTTTTTTTAAATCATAGTGATGATTAGTTCAAAAAGGCAGAGACGCCAACTGGAAACTTTTTTACCACCAAAATACTTTGTAAACTAGTAAAAACCAGTATGGTTTTGTTGTAATTTGTCGAGAAACACACGAAAAGCTGTGTTTCTCCATGAGTATTTTAATTTATTGGCAAACCAATAAACAAACACATCCTTGGAAAAAATCACACTCTGTTTTTGCGTCGAACGGCGATGGGTAGAGAGACAGACCAAAATTGTCTGTTTGAATAAATGGTTTATTGTTTATGAGTTCACTCGTTATTTATAAGATGTCATAAGAATTAATCATAGTGTTCATGGTTCATTATGGTATCAACATTCAAAACCCATTTTTTTAATTTTTTTACAGTCCTGGTAGCACACTCATCTGTAGGCATTTTGCAGTGATAGCTCATAATGACAATGTTTTTGCATACAAAGACGAGTGACAATGTCTACTACTGCATTTCAACTAAAACTGCGATAGTTCAAATGATTTTATGTTATAAGAAAACACATTTTACTGGAGATGTGCCCGTGATAGCTCAGTTGGTAGAGCGGAGGACTGTAGTGGTAATTTGCTATCCTTAGGTCACCAGTTCAAATCTGGTTCACGGGATTCTATTTTAATCATGTTATGTTTTTTTTCAATCATAGTGATGATTAGTTCAAAAAGGCAGAGACGCCAACTGGAAACTTTCTTACCATCAAAATACTTTGTAAACTACTAAAAAACATTATGGTTTTGTGGTAGTTTGTCGAGAAACACACAAAAAGCTGTGTTTCTCCTTGAGCATTGTAATTTATTGGCAAACCAGTAAACAAACAAATGCTTGGAAAAAATCACAATCTGTTTTTGTGTCGAACTGCGTTGGGTAGAGAGACAGACCAAAATTGTCTGTTTGAGTAAATGGTTTATTGTTTATGAGTTCACTCGTTCTTTATAAGATATCATAAGAATTAATAATAGTGTTCATGGTTCCTTATGGTATGAACATTCAAAACCCATTTTTTAAATTTTTTTACAGTCTTTGTAGCGCACTCATCTGTAGGCATTTTTCACTATTAGCTCCCAATGACATTATTTTTGCATACTAAGATGAGTGACAATGTCTACTACTGCATTTCAAATAAAACTGCAAAGGTTCAAATGATTTCGTGTAATGAGAAAACACATTTTACTGGAAATGTGCCCGTGATAGCTCAGTTGTTAGTTAGGAGGACTGTAGTGGTAATTTGTTATCCTTAGGTCACCAGTTCAAATCCGGCTCATCGGATGCTGTTTTAATGATGTAACTTCTATCTCAATTAAGGTGAGGAACACTTCGAAAAGGCAAAGACGCCAACCGGAAAGATCCTTGTTACCAAAATATTTTGCTTGTCGCTATAGATAATGTTTTTTTTGCTGCCATTTGTTAAAAAAATGCTAAAAACTGTGTTTTGCAATCTGACTTCTAAATGACTCCCATAGCTGTCAACAAAACACCTTTGGAAGAATTCACGGTTTGTTTTTGAGTCAGACTGTCACGCAGTGGTGGATAAAGAGGCATACCGAAAAGGTTTTGTTTTAACAATTGATTTATAGTTGGTGACCTCACCCAATGTTCATGAATATCATTAGATATAATCATAGTGTTCATGGTTCTTAAGGAATCAAGATAAAAGATCACCATTTTATTTTTTACAGTCCTGGCAACAGATTCATATAATGGAATTTTTCAGTAGTCTCTCACAATGACATTTTTTTTCATTCAAAGACAAGTGACAATGTCTACCACTTCATTTCAATTTAAACAGAAACGCTTTGAATGATTTTGTGTAATAAGAAAGCCCATTCTACTGGAAATGTGCCCATGATAGCTCAGTTGATATAGCGGAGGACTGTAGTGGTAATTTACTATCCTTAGGTCACCAGTTCTATTTTGGTTTCTGGGATGCTTTTGTAATCAGGTATTTTTTCTCTCAAATATGGGGATGAATACTTCGAAAAGGTGGAAGCGCCAACCCGAAACTTTCTTATAACCAAAATATTTTGTAAACTACGAAAATTCATCATGGTTTTGCTGTAATTTGGTGAGAAACACATAAAAAAATCTGTTCATTCTTGAAATTTTTAATTTACTCGCAAACATGTCGACAAACAGACCCTTTGAAAAAATCCCAATCTGTTTTTGTGTCGGACTGCAATGGGTGAAGAGGCAAGCCAAAAAGGTTCTGTTCTACCAATTGGTTTATACATGTAGCTTATGAGTTCGCTCGTTCCACATCATTAGATATGATCATAGTGTCCTTTGTTCATTTTGGAATCAAAATAAGAAAAAAATATTTTTCAATTTTTTCACAGTCCTGGTAGCACACTCATCCGTAGGCATTTTTAAGTATGAGCTCGCAATGACATTATTTTTGCATACAAAGACAAGTGACAATGTCTCCTACTGCATTAAATAAAACTGCAAAGGTCCAAATGATTTTGTGTAATGAGAAAACACATTTTACTTGAGATGTGCCCGTGATAGCTCAGTTGGTAGAGCGGAGGACTGTAGTGGTAATTTGCTATCCTTAGGTCACCAGTTCATATCTGGTTCATGAGATCCTATTTTAATCATGTAACGTTTTTTTAGTTGAATTGACGAATAATTTGGGAAGGCAAAACCAAACGCAAACAGCTATTTTCCTAACTACCAAATTGTTTGGTATGTCACTAAAAACCATCATGGCTTTGTTGTAATTTGTTAAAAAATACACAAAAAGCTGTCTTTAGCCTTGAAATTTTATTTGCAGTTGTTGACAACCAGATTTCTAGAAAACAATCGCAATCTGTCCTTGTGTCGGTCTGTGATGGGTAAAGAGGCAGACAGAAAAAGTTATGCTTTAACAGTTGGTTTATTGTTTTTGAGTTCACCAGTTGCTCATGAATATTTCCGAATACTATCATAGCTTTCTTGATTATTATAGAGGCAAGAAAAAACATAACCTACTTTCATTTTTTCTGTAGCACTGGCAACTCAATCATATCTTGACCGATCCAAAGACTTGCTCACAATGTCAATTTTTTTGCATACAAAGATGATTGACAAGCCTCCTTTTGATTTCAAAATATATCTGCCAAGCTTCCAATGATTTCATGCAATATGAATCAAGATACCACAAGAAAACATTACTGATTATTATCTCGGTTTGATATTTTTCTCATTGCAGTAACATAAACTTCTGGAAAGACAGAACACACACTTATTTTCGCTTACCACTAATAACCAATGTAAACTTAAAAAATGGTAGCATTTTTATTCAATACTATTTTACAAGAAGACATAAGAAAATCTTTTTCTTTTTTTGCTTGTTCAATAGAATGCCTGCCTAAAAACTCATGTGACACCAAAACCAAAAATTCTCTTTTCTATGGCAGGGGGTAGCTCAGTTGAATCGAACTGACAAATTTACCCAGTTACCTCCCAAGTCCTACATTTTACCAACCAAGCTATTACAGGTACACTAGTACGTGAAATTCAGATTTTTCCTTACTACTAAAGATCGTCTCTCAATTTTCCAAAAGTTTCCTGTACTGCTTAATTATTATTTTTTCAATAAATATGATAGCCAGATAACACTAAAACTTTTACAGAGCTTTTTGAGTTTTTGCCGGTCTTTGTTATAGTTATTTTAATGCATTTTGCAAAAACAATAAAAAACCTTTTAGCATTGTCAAAACATTCATATAAACCACTACCATAGGCTAAGAGACATATCAGATTTTTGTTTAATAAATTTGTACGCTGCTGTCGAGTTTAATAGACAAAGCCCAGAGCTCTAACAGAATTATCTCGTTGCCTTTTTAACAAACTCATTAAACTGCTGTAGCAATCTTTAAAAGTCAGAGACATATTTAGTATTTAAAATTTTTCTGTTATTAATAATTCGTACCGGGCCAGTTTAGTATGCTTTCAGTATGCGAGGTGGTCGATTAAAACATGTGACAGAATTTTGGTCTACTAGCGGAAAATTGAAAGTCTGAATCTTGCTGGAAATGATCTCTTTGTCTAATCTCGAAGTGTGGCTTTGGACAAACCATTAGATGACCAGACTGCTAGACGAATGGGCAGTCAGACGGTCAAACAAGCGGATAGATAAACAAACCGACCCATAAATAGTCAAACATGCCTTTTAACATAATAAATATTGCCCGAAGTGCTTAAACTAAAAGCAAGTAAAGAACATTTAATTGCCACTTGATGTATTGAAATATAGCTAATACTATCGCTCCAACCAACATTTAGATGTGTGATGGACAGCAACAATTAGCTATTCTGACGTCATTACCAACAATATGGTGTACACACCTTGAGTGATTAATTTTCTGTAGCCACTAACCAACAACCAAAAGAAACTACGAAAATTGCCTTCCTGATATCGCGGGTCCTTTTGTTATCTGATTATATAATTCATTTAGTTTTTTGCCATACTTGCGAATGGCATTGACATTGATCTACACAACTATGGAAATTTGATCTGATGTCATCTATAAAGAGCCAATCAGGAAGCTAGCCCTTGCGACAATCATTGACAAAGTTCAACATGTTGAAAGTCCGATGCATCATCGCTAACATGTATACATTAGCCGCTCATTGACAAATGATGTCATAGCAGCACATCATTGCGGTCATCGTTGAAAAGGTATCCGTAGATTTGAGCGATAGGGTCTGCAGACTAGTGTGTACAGACTTTTATAGAAATAGTTGTCACAGTTTACTTTAATACTTTTCTAGCATACTTTAGTGTCTCTTGAACTTTGTCCTATTTTGTTCAAAGTGCAAATGTGAAAACTTTTGCACATGAATGATAGATTTTTCTACTTTACACAAAATTCTAAGTACCATCTAAAAACTACTACATTACTTTATCGTTAAACTCACTGACACAAATGTATTTAGTTTGTAACTTGTTGTTTACTGTACTCACTAACAATGACCCAATTATATCTAGTTGAAATATATACATAGGTAATTATATATATTAGTTATTTTGATTATATATACTTAAAATATATATATAGTTAATTATATATATTAGTTATTTTAATTATATATAGTTAAAGTATATATATAGTTAATTATATATTAGTTATTTTAATTATATATAGCTAAAGTATATATATATAGTTAATTATATATATTAGTTATTTTAATTATATATAGTTAAAATATATATATAGTTAATTATATATATAAGTAATTTTAATGATATCTACGTAATTAAAAAAATATATAGTTAAGTATAAAATAGATAATAAAAGAGCAGCGTAAAGTTTGATAAAAACTGTATTACTCAAAGTTTCATGCACAGGCAATCGTCAGATACAGAAGAATAAAAACATAGTATGTAAAGTTTTATTACCTACAAAATAAATAATAAAAGAGCAGCGTAAAATTTGGTAAAAACTGTATAACTTAGAGTTTCATGCTAAAAAATGTTAACATATTTAGCACTCATCAGACACTAATGGTAATTTGTGTCTTGCGGATCTTATAAAGGAATACAGTATAATCAAATAAAAGCTAAAAGATTAAAACATTAAAACTTTAGGATGGTTTGAATTTAGAAAGCATAAAATTACCTAAATAACGGCATAAGGAAACGAGACCTTGTTTGTTGTTTAAGCTCGCCCATTCAGGTTTACATAAAATATAGTATTTTTCAACAATACAGAAATTACACATATGTTTGTCGTTGTATGTGACTGCGACTCTGGTAATAATACGCCAATCGATGTTGTAGTCGATATCCTGGTCTTTCAAATTTCAGACATACTTTCTGAGTTCGGTCGCCAAACTTATTTTGCGGTGACGGAAAGATGTGGTGTAGTTTCCGAACCTTGTTTTAAACTCGGTTGATGTTAAACCAGTGTAGGTTTCTGTAGAGTTAGTTGTTTGAACAGTGTTCAAAAAATGTCTATACAATATACATAAAATATACACTATTATATATAAATGTATTTACAATATTATGTATAATTACCGAAATCCATAGGAAATTAACTAGAACTGATAATCTGAACTGAAAAGCAGAAAGGCATGACTAGGATGAGAATAAGAGAAAAGCATCGATGCTGAATATTCTTGAGTCATCCAACATCCAAATAGGAAAATTCTGAAAAGCGCTTATTCGCAATTATCTGTAGATGAAATAGTAGGGATGATGAAATTACATTGGCTAATTATAAGAGTATTGAGCTCTCTTTGTAAGAGAGTTTAATTTTATTGCAAGCATCAACCAGCTCAATGCTAAAAAGCCTTCTAATCAGTAGATTGTCGATTCCACATTTATTCCTGAATGATGAAACTCCTGACGTATTAATCTGCGTATTCATTAAAAGGTACCGTCTACAAAGAGAACTCCCTGAAGTCAAACATTTGCAATGCAGTATACTGTTCGGCCTCGCCCTGTATGGATTCTTAGTTCTTTATTTTAAGACAAGAAAACAACTCGGACTCAACGATATAAGTTAGGAGTCAATGATATAAGTTATTATTTGTATCATTATCATTATTGTTATCATTGTCATCCTAGTTACCATGGATTAAAGAAAATGAAGACGTTTTGAGCTATTCTTGTAAAAGCTTCTAGATGAAGATAAAAAATATTAAAGTTGACAAACATACAAAAGTTTCCAGGCATAACACTGGCAGATGGCTCTACAAATTCAGTTTATGAGGCACTTGTATTCAATAATAGTTGTATTTATTATTTATAAACAATTATTTTTCTATTTATAAACTATGTTTTCATGTTTTTGTAGAAGTTCTCCTTCACAATTATGATCTCTTTAAAACAATAATTTATTTGGTCAGAAATGGCATTCATGTTGAGGCCAAAATAGGTGCGCACACGGTTAAACCGCTAAACAGAACTTTCACAGCTTTCCACCTAATTCAGCTATTCAATTTACAATACTAGCAAGAGCTATTTAGGAAATTTTTAAAATTGAGATGAAAAATAAGTTTTTAAAAATGTTTTCAAAATGTGACCCAGGCAGTCAGAATGTACAATCGTGCTAAAACCACACTTTTGAGTCATTTAAAGATTTGAAATCAGCAAATTCTGAGGATTTAATGCATTTTAAACTTTTAAATCGGGTTGTTTATGCCCAGGTTATGCAAGATTTAGTAGAATTAGTATTGAATACTAATTCATTAATTAGCAGCTCTACAATGTTACAACTGAGTCTGTGAAACGCCCGTATTGACAGAAACTGCATTCATTAGCATGCACAATGTTTCCATGACTCTTACAGGCTCTCCCTTATTCAAGTCTCTTTAAAAATAATTTTATTAATCGGAAAAGAGCACATGACGAAGACAATTTCAAGCCATGAATTTTCATAACACCAATTGTTCGACTAGTAACTCTAGCTTGACTAAAGCTTAATCACTTGCTGTTTTATTTAGCACTCAACTAAAACAAAAAAAAGGTCTGAAGCTTCATCAAGCTACATGTACATCATAAATGGCTAATATACCTCTCACTAGTCTACTACTACTGTAGGAGAACACGACTCTCTGTGACTCCAGAGAAAAACATCAACCCGGAAATATATAAGCAAATTTAACCAATTCTAACACCCTAATTATTTATAACATTTTGTACTCTTCAGAGCGTAGGGTGCTGTTAACGGTAATATATATACATATATATATATATATATGTATATATATACAATTAAATTATTTAAAAGTAATACTTATCTTTTTTTCTCAGCTACTGTCAGTTTCATGACTTCCTCATTCATCAGGCTGTGTTGAAATAAGGTTATTTCAACATCAGATTTCAACACAGCCTGATGAATGAGGAAGTCATGAAACTGACACTAGCTGAGAAAAAAAGATAAGTATTGCTTTTAAATAATTTATTAGTATATAGCTGCTCCAATATATTGTTGAGCACTCTAATTTTAGTAATACTAGTTCATAATTCTTAGGAATTTATAGTTTATATATATATATGTATATATATATATAAATATATATATATATATATATAAAGTAATATATATATATATATTACTTTATATATATATATATATATATTTATATTTATATATTATTATATATATTATTATATATAATAATATATAAATATAATAAATAAATAAATATATATAATAATATATAATATAATAAATATAATAATAAATAATAAATAAATATAATATTATATTATTATATATATTTATATTTATATATTATTATATATATAATATATATATATATATATAGTAATATATATATATATATATATATTACTATATATATGTATACATTACTATATATATATATATTAGTATATATACCATAAAATCTCTAATTGAATGCCATGGCGCTCTATTTTCAACCCTCCCACTATGGTGGCAGTCAATTAGACGCACCGTTCAAATAGAAGCTGGTGGCGTATTTTTCATAACGCTCATCATTGTTTTGGGAAAATAAATTTAGCCCTATTACTGGCAAAGCGAATGTCACCTATATTTTCCTGTCTTTTTTCAACGGATCAATATTAAACCTTTTGGATGCAATAAATCTGCTAACTTACATGTACATCCAACTTGTCAAAGATCTCTTAATAAATGTGCATTAAGAAACCAAAAAATATCATTGCCAGTTGATATCTATTGCTTGTAATTGGCCTGATTGGCGATGATATTATAGCCTGTGTACTTCTTTGCAATTTGTTGGAGCTTTCAATTTTTAATTCATTCTAAATTTAAAGAAATGGTTTTATTTTATATTTACATGTATATTTACCTACGTTGTGTAAAATTGGTACAAAATTGCTACAGTAATATGTTGGCACAGCTGCCACAGTTGCACTCATTGACATCTTTGCTACAGTTTACAGCCAAAATTAGCTTTTCATGTGCGATAGAAGAGGAGTTACGAGCATCGATCAGCCGTATGATCAGATTATCGCAATGATACTATCAAATAATATGCTATAGATTTTTAAGTTTATTAGTTATATAATAATAGTCCATCAAATGCTACAAATATATATTCATGAACATGTGACATGATCAATCCATACCGATATTACATGTGAAACAAAAAAGTAACGTTTTTAAAACAAAACTGTTTCAATCGTTTGCTTTGATACCTGCGTTCTGATTGTTACTTTCGATGGCACGTACATCTTTTAATTGTCCAATACCTTCCAAAATATCTTCTGACGTCAACTCTTCTGCGCTGCTGAACTGGTCTATATTAGTATCCAAACGACTTTTTTAGGCAGAGCAAATATTTTTTGCTCTGCATTTAGCACAAATGCAACGCGTAAAAGATTTGCTCGCTAAACGTAACTTGTGGGCCAAAATTTGCAAACTGTGCTTCATATATGTTTATCAAAGTACTAAGACCGCCTTAAAAAAGGATTAACTATTAGCCTGAGACAGTTATTATAAATTTAATGAAATAAAGCGAAAAGCTTTGGAGTTGGACAAAAAAAGAATTGAGTAAACGATTAATGATTAATATTAATGTAAACGATTCATTGATGATACGACTTTTGTGAACACTTTTCCACTGATAGGTTGACATTATGGGTTCATAAAGATCTAAGATAGTAAAAGGGGCGGTCAAATGGAGGTAGCGTTCAAATAGAGGTGGCGTTCAATTAGAGGTTTTACGATATATATTTATATAGTGTATACAATATATAAAATATATATATATACATATATACATGTATATATATATAAAATATATATATAAAGTATATATATATATATATATATATATATATATATATATAGACAAAGTGGACGCTGCACAGTTCGTTACAGAGTGCTCAATGATAAATCAGAGCTAAATTATAAAATATTTATAAGTGGAACTTCACTCTATAAGTTAAACATTTTATTACTAATAGTTTCATGTGGTACACTCAGTATCACACTCTTCAGATAAAATGTCTAAAATGAATTTCATACTCCAGTATTAAATACGCTGTTATGCAGGGTTAGATAAGCTGATAATTGGATGGGTGTACAGAAACCAAAAGCCAAATAGTTAAGTGATACAATTACGTAGCAAGAACTTAGATGAATGTCTGCATGATGATAATAGCTCGTTACGTTTATTGAGAGTGCCTAATGATGGTCTGTAAATAATAAAGAATTTCTCCCATAGGCATAAGTTACACTTGTTTGAGATAGTGTTGTATGCTTTAGCATACCGTAGGGTCTTCCATGATATTGCGTAGTTGGTATTATTGTCCTTTAGTGACCATATATATTTACTTAATTCAGTAGAGTTTCTCTTAGATGGGTGGTTGAAAGAAGCTTTATGGTTAGTGAATCGCGTCTTGAAAGTGTTCTCTGTTAGTCCAATGTATGTCTGGTCTGGTGAATCGGTGTTGGTTTTTACAGTAGCCTGGTAAATTAATGAAGTTTTCAGGCATTCTCCATTCATCGGGCACTCTTCTCTTTTTCTGCAGTTGCATGTTCGGTCTTCATTTGCGGTGTTGGCAGTCAGTATAATTTTGTTGTGAGCATTGATGGACTCTCTTACATTGCTCATACAACTGTAGCTAATTTTGATATTATTGCTGTTAAATATTTTATGCAGTGGGTGCCTTGTCGTAAATTCTTTCTTGACTAGTTGGATGAAGAGTTTGCCGATGTTAGTATGGACATTACTGCTGTAAGGTGGGTTGTACCATGTAATCGTTCTGCTCCGTTTGCATTGTCTGTTTTCAGATGTTGGTAGATGTTCTTGGTATGTTAGTTGGTGGCTATATCCGCTCTTGGTTAGTGCTTCTTGGTAGATATTTGCTGTTTTATTGAAGCATTCAGCATCAGACGAAATTGTAGAGAGCCTCTTATTTATACTTGCTGGAATGTTTCTGATTATGCCAGGTGGGTGGTTGGACTCTTTGTTGACATACACTGGTCTCTCATTGGGTTTGACGTATGGCATGTGTTTACCATTGTCTAAGTTGAGGGTAACATCAAGGAAGTTTACAACTCTTTTATTAACATTGATGGTAATCTTTAGTCCATACGAGCTGAATATAGCACAGAGATCTTTTTTCATAGATTCTGCATTACGTGCTGAACCTTCTACTATGCCTAGCCCATCATCTCTGTACAATCCAAAGTGGTTACCATATTTTGTTGTGATCTGATGGAGTAGAAACGTACCGACCAGCTCACAGGTTTCGGCACCGTCGAAACTTCCCATTGTTACATCAAATAGTTCATCAGCGGATGTTTTTCCCCAGTATTCTCCTTCACTACATAGAATTGATCTTTTGGAGTGTGTGATGATGTTTCTCTCTTCCTTGGTGATGTTTGTAAATTTGGTGGCAAACCCTCACTATACCAACCAAGAGGAATTACACCATGAAACTCATAGAAAAAACTGAACAGCTATGCAGACGCATGAGGTGGAAAGCCTTTCACTTCCTACATCCACAGAAAACTTATAACACCAAGAAGACTTATGGATTTAACACTAAGAAAGCACCGCCACCGATACCTCAACTAGCAAACTTTGAGAAAGAGCTCATACATATAATTAGAAACATCAAATTTAGAACAACGACCTCAAGGTTCCAAAAAGAACTATCAGCAGATGTGAACAACAAAGTTAAAAGCTCACAAAACCTACTTGTACGTGCCGACAAAACCTCCAACTTCTACCAACTGAGTAAGGACAATTACACAACGATACTACACAACAACATCACCAAAAGTTATAAGAAGATCCCACATGATACGTGTAAACAACTAAACACTGAAGCTCGTGATATTGCAGAAAGATTGGAATTGGATGATAGAATTAACACCACTGCTGAACGACAGGCATATATAACACTGAAAGACCACAAGCCAAACTTTGCGAATAACCCTTTATGCAGATTAATAAACCCTACTAAACCTGAAATTGGCAAGATAAGTAAACAGCTATTAGATTGCATCAACACAAAGATACTCAGCGCTACCCCACTCAACCAATGGAAGAACACAACAGCAGTCCTAAGATGGTTCAACAACATCAAGCACAAACCACAATGCTCTTTCATTGAGTTCGACGTGGTTGAGTTTTATCCATCAATAAATATGAAATTACTAGAAGCCGCACTAGAGTTTGCCACCAAATTTACAAACATCACCAAGGAAGAGAGAAACATCATCACACACTCCAAAAGATCAATTCTATGTAGTGAAGGAGAATACTGGGGAAAAACATCCGCTGATGAACTATTTGATGTAACAATGGGAAGTTTCGACGGTGCCGAAACCTGTGAGCTGGTCGGTACGTTTCTACTCCATCAGATCACAACAAAATATGGTAACCACTTTGGATTGTACAGAGATGATGGGCTAGGCATAGTAGAAGGTTCAGCACGTAATGCAGAATCTATGAAAAAAGATCTCTGTGCTATATTCAGCTCGTATGGACTAAAGATTACCATCAATGTTAATAAAAGAGTTGTAAACTTCCTTGATGTTACCCTCAACTTAGACAATGGTAAACACATGCCATACGTCAAACCCAATGAGAGACCAGTGTATGTCAACAAAGAGTCCAACCACCCACCTGGCATAATCAGAAACATTCCAGCAAGTATAAATAAGAGGCTCTCTACAATTTCGTCTGATGCTGAATGCTTCAATAAAACAGCAAATATCTACCAAGAAGCACTAACCAAGAGCGGATATAGCCACCAACTAACATACCAAGAACATCTACCAACATCTGAAAACAGACAATGCAAACGGAGCAGAACGATTACATGGTACAACCCACCTTACAGCAGTAATGTCCATACTAACATCGGCAAACTCTTCATCCAACTAGTCAAGAAAGAATTTACGACAAGGCACCCACTGCATAAAATATTTAACAGCAACAATATCAAAATTAGCTACAGTTGTATGAGCAATGTAAGAGAGTCCATCAATGCTCACAACAAAATTATACTGACTGCCAACACCGCAAATGAAGACCGAACATGCAACTGCAGAAAAAGAGAAGAGTGCCCGATGAATGGAGAATGCCTGAAAACTTCATTAATTTACCAGGCTACTGTAAAAACCAACACCGATTCACCAGACCAGACATACATTGGACTAACAGAGAACACTTTCAAGACGCGATTCACTAACCATAAAGCTTCTTTCAACCACCCATCTAAGAGAAACTCTACTGAATTAAGTAAATATATATGGTCACTAAAGGACAATAATACCAACTACGCAATATCATGGAAGACCCTACGGTATGCTAAAGCATACAACACTATCTCAAACAAGTGTAACTTATGCCTATGGGAGAAATTCTTTATTATTTACAGACCATCATTAGGCACTCTCAATAAACGTAACGAGCTATTATCATCATGCAGACATTCATCTAAGTTCTTGCTACGTAATTGTATCACTTAACTATTTGGCTTTTGGCTTCTGTACACCCATCCAATTATCAGCTTATCTAACCCTGCATAACAGCGTATTTAATACTGGAGTATGAAATTCATTTTAGACATTTTATCTGAAGAGTGTGATACTGAGTGTACCACATGAAACTATTAGTAATAAAGTGTTTAACTTATAGAGTGAAGTTCCACTTATAAATATTTTATATATATATATATATAACCCAACGGCCAATACAGAGTCGCTACTCATGGCAGACCAAGAGCAAGTGCTCCCAACAAGGCAACTCCAAACAAAAATCTATCACATAAGAGACGATCTTAGATACAGACTGTGCAAAGATGCACCTGAGACCATCCAACACATCATCAGTGGATGCAAGCAGCTAGCAGGAAACGCATACACTGAGGTGCATAACCATGTCGCAGATGTTGTGTATAGAAGTCGATGTGATGAGTATGGCCTTAATAAACCACAACACTGGTGAGATACTACCGGTAAGGTCAATGAAAATAACCGCGCTAAGATCCTGTGGGACTTCTACATCCGGGCTGGCAAGCATGTCCTAGCAAACCAACCAGATATAGTGGTGATGGACAAGGACAACAAGAGGGCTACTATAATAGATATAGCAGTGCCTAATGACTACAATATAGCCAGCATAGAAAAGGTAAAGGTAGAGAAATATCTCCCTCTTAAAGAGGAGGTTGAAAAATACTTGGATGTAAAAACAACTGTAATTCCAGTAGTTATTGGGGCACTGGGCACAATAACATAGGGGCATAAACTGTGGCTTGCCCAGATACCGACAGCAATCAACTCAGGTGAGTTGCAGAAAAGTGCGCTATTGGGAACAGCTAAGATCTTGAGGCGAGTGCTCAAACTCTCAGGTCTCTGGTAGGAGACCCGAGTTAGAGCAAAAACTACCACCCATACGAGTTAACCGGGGTGAGGAAACAATTTATATATCTATATATATGTATGTATATAATATATATAGTATATTATATTATATATAATATATATATACATACATATACATTTTTATACATATATATATATATGTATAAAAATGTATATGTATGTATATATATTATATATAATATAATATACTATATATATTATATATAAGTAATATAATATACTATATATATTATAATATGTATAAGTACTCCGCTGTAAAGATCTTCACAGGGTCCTTTTATATCCTTCTCATGACAAGCTCCGCATCCTGCTTATTCTTTCTGCCATCTTGCTTTGTGATGTAACTTGTGTACATTACAAAATTCTAATATTTAAACCTAAACTATAATATGGCCAATTTAACCGAGCCTAGTAGCTGGGCAGACTGCTTGGTCCATAACAACTTGGATCGCCCTGGTCTCACCGAATTGATTTTATCAGCCAAGCTGGCTTTATGCAATTGGCGGCTTATAAAAATACCACCGCTTTGTGACCTTTCAGCCAGAACACTCGGTGTTCGTGCTCAGCTGGCTGCCTCTACACACTTTTCCTTACGAACATCAGCATTCTTAATGACTCGTCCGCTTTAGTGATTTGTACTGTATAAGTTTGAGATAAATTTCTTTCAGCCTCCCAGACACCTGTCATAACTAAAGTTGCATAACTAGCAAAACAATCATGTAGAGGAGACACGTGGGGATGTTGAGCACGTTCCTACAGGTCATGGTAGAGCACTTTTATGCAAGTTTAACTGTGGTAAGTATTCCCGACTAACATAACTATACATATTTTTGTTTATTTATGTGCAATCTTTTTTTCAAGTGTTGCATAACTAGCAAAACAATCATGTAGAGGAGACACGTGGGGATGTTGAGCACGTTCCTACAGGTCATGGTAGAGCACTTTTATGCAAGTTTAACTGTGGTAAGTATTCCCGACTAACATAACTATACATATTTTTGTTTATTTATGTGCAATCTTTTTTTCAACATGCTTAGGAGTTTTTTACCAAGTTTACTCTATAAGTCGAACTAAGGTTTTTCAGTTTTCAGCTCTTTATTCGAAATTTTTGATGTTCAAACCTTTATTATTTTAGTATTTTGTTTAATTTTATTTTGAATTCTTGCAATTCTGCTCATTAAAAAGGCAGCAAATCAAGACGCAAAATTTAAGACGCAAAAGTCACCTATAATTGTCAGGACAAAGAGTGCAAAATTTTTACGCCAAAGCTCACATTTTATTCAATAGGCTTTATAAATAATTATTGATGGAGATTTCACAAATTGGTGTGTTGTTTTCATAAGAAAATTTTAAAATACTATTTGACAGCTTCTCATCACAAAACATAGAAGCAGAAAAAGCAGTTTATAATTTTATTTCATTAAAAGAAACATTCAACATAAGACTACAATGGTAAACTTTTGAGATTTCATGAATGGATAAACGCTGGAAATAGCCAAAACTGCTCGGAGATGACGGCAACAAATTTACATTCTTGGACTGTATAATATTTTAGACAGTAGAGTAACAGACACCGGTTAACAAAAGTTTACTTGGTAATGTAAGTCAAAAAAGTTTGAGTTACTTGACTCTGCCAATTGATGACAAGGAACCAGTTGCAGGCTTACCAAACCTTGACTATCTCCAACTCTCTACCACTTGGTTTAGGAGCAGATATAACTCCACTCAGCGTGAAAGACTGTGATTAGTGTGAAAAACAAAATGTGCTTTTTGCTAATAATTCAAATGGCCTGGAGTGACAAAGAACTAAAAATACTCTTTATGCTTCAACTCTAGCGAAAACACTTGTTTGTATAAGTTAATTGGTAGGGTTGCTTTTTGTGCTTCTCTGTTAAGAGATACACAAGTATCTGCATCAGGCCTCTAATTTTTTGATGTGGCTGCATACCCATTGCAATTTTTTCAATTCCCCTACAAAACAAAACTGGTATAAATTCTTTTTCTGGATAAGATTTTACGCTGTTAAGTCTGTGTATTGTGTAATAGGCTGTTTAAGGTTTATCGATACAAACAGCCATCAGACAACAGTCTTCTGGTTGCCATGGTGATTACCTTGAGTATTATAGCTTCATGAGAAAAATAAGATTCTAATAAATAAAAATTGTCTCTCAATGCATTGTTATTTGATGACAGCAACTAGCTGCCATGCCGTTGAGCAACAATTACAGATGATGCTGCTGTAATAGGAACAGGAATGCTGCCTCTTATGTGAATATGTGGAACCAGCCATCCGAAGAAGCTATTAATGAAGTTGGTTTTCTTTGGAATTGTTCGCTATGTAACTATTTGTTTACCAACTGGTTTGTATCAACTTGTCTGTTGTCATCTGGGTTCTCTCCTTCACTGTTGATATTAGGAGTAGAAACACTTGTCTGGCCTGTAAAATTAACATCTTTATTAGTGACCATTAATAGCTGCATATCAGTTCTTTAATTTAGTAAATTTTAATAGATTTTAATAAATTTAATAGATTTTATATTAATAATTTAATAGATTTTAATAAATTTTAATAAATTAAAATTATCTTCACTTTTCAGCACAACATGATATTGTTTTTTGTCTAAGATAAGATGAGAAAACTGGAAAAAAGCAATCAATATTCTTTAAACTACATACAGATAAGTATATGTATATACTAGCTGTGCTACCCGGCGTTGCCCGGGCAATAGAAAAATCTTTGGACAGAAAATTGATTTGTATTTAAAATATAACAACATTTGCCATTCTAACTATTAAACTACACACCATGAGAGAAGTGTTTTGTCTTATAAACAATGAGAAGTAGTGAGAGTTGCTCGCTATTAGCCAGTTTAATAACGTGTGCTTCTCAGTTTAATAACAGCTTCTCGTGAAGTTATGCAATGACCGGCGTGGTACGCAAAGCAGTTAGGTATTTGCTCTCATATAGTGACTTATATTGGCAAGCTAGCAATTCGATTTTTGTAGTTTAGTGGGTAGGGTGTCAGACTGGCAAACGGCAGGGTCCGAGATCGAAGCTATTTACATATTTGAATATATACATGTATTTGTATATGTATATATTCAATGTCTGTGAGGCAACGTAGTTGTTTCATGGCAGGAAGTCAACTCTCATTGACAATGGGAATTGACTCTCTTGTCTGCTATGAGCTGCCTGATGAGGCTTAAATAGCCAAAACAGTACTGTCTGTAGCATGGTTATATGCTACTTTACTTCGGTTTGGTTGAGCTCTCTGTGAGAGATGCGGCGCCATTAGCCTTTATGCATAGCTCATCACTTTTGTGATTTGAGCACTCTGGTGTCACCATGCTGAATTTCCTGAAGCGTGTGTGGCAATTTAGTTGTTTTATGGGAGGATGTCAATTTTCATTGGGATTAGGATTTGTCTTTAGTCTACTCTGAGCTGCACTGATGAGGCTTCAATAGCCAAAATGGCACTGTCTGCAGCATATATATATATAAATATATATATATATATATATATAAGAGCAGGGAACGAGTATTTGCAGATTCGACCTAGTATAGCTCTTCAACAAGTCTAAACCTTCAGGTCGGACGTCAGGACAGTCCAGCCGGATGAGACAGGGCAGGCCAAAAGAGAACAGGCCTTTGAAGAGCCGGCTGTGGTGGCCAGGACCACACCGGATACCCTGGAAATGTTGTTGACCTCGGTAACAGACCTAACCAGAGAGGTGGCCAAACTAAAGCTGTACCTCCATCAGCCACAACCCATTCCAGGAAACGGGACCAAGGAAAAGGAAGTGGCTAGATGCTGGAGATGCAACCAGGAAGGCCACTAGAGGAGCAGCTGTCCACAGAGGCAAACAAATTAGGGGACGCCCCAAAGGCAGAACCAGGGAAACGCCTACCGCCTGCAGCAGTAGGTCTACCTGCTGGCTGCAATAGGGCACCAGGACACAAAAAACGCAGAAAACCTAGAAGAACAGGCCGAAGGGATTCGGGGGTTGACCCAGAAGGCTGGCAGCTAGCACGGCTGCCCCGGCCCAGAGGGCCCCAGTAGAGACGATTCTTGTCTACAACCCCTACCAAAGTCTATGGGATCTGGACGAGAGGGAAGAGGAATGCAAGGCGAGCCCCCGGGACTCGCCACAGAGGGCCAAACGAGCACAGCGGCAGTACCTCTACCAGATCCAGAGGCAGGGCGAGGAAGGAAGGGTTTATGGACATGCCGGAGAACCGGAGAAGCCACCCAGAGGCTGGGAGAGGCCAGGGAGGAAGGGAGGTCCAACCAGGGCCGAGCACTCCGAGAGATTTGGACAGCAAGGGTAGGGACAGAGAGCGGATTCAGTGCTGGCTGAAGCTCTCGAGAGAACAACGCACTGCAGATCGGAAAAGGGGGAGCACTCGGCACGGGTGGAACCCCGCCATAAGCCTAGACAAGTTAGGTCGGAGAGAGATGGCCCCGCAGGCGCTGATCTTTTCAAGAGATTCGTATCAGCCAAATCGGGATGACAAGAGGATCCAGCAATGGCTGAGCATCTCCAGAGAACAGGATATCACAGATCCAGAGGTGAAGGGGGCTGGAACGGAGCCGACCCTCCCAGGGGATCTGTGCCCAAAGAGAGACGAGGCACGAACCAAAGCGGCCATCTCCGGGAAAGGAACTTAGGCCAATGTATGAGTCTGGTGTCGGGTCCGACAGGCCGGTACGGGGAGAGCACGATACCAGCTACTCCTGAGGAAAGCCTGGCGGACCAGCTCAAAGAGAGTACACCACCGGACAGGCCTAGGGGACGCCCAAGGAGAAGAAACTCAGAAGGGACCCGTGACGCCGCTGTGAAGGAAGGGTTACCAAGGATTGGGGCTTTGGAAAAACCACATAAGTCGAGCTACTTCCTACCTGGAAAGGTGGAGAGGCAAGACTTACTGTTCCTCATAGATACCGGCTGCAACACTAACCTGCTATCCAAGAAGGTGTTCGATAAAATGCCGGGAAAGGTAAAGATACAGCTCGAAGAGAATGACTGATACGGGCTCATGGCAGATGGTAGCAAGCTCCAGTTTTATGGACTAATAAGGCTATCCGGAAGGATCAGGGAACCTATCAAAGAGAACTTCCTAGTAAGCCAGATCAGCAAAGATGCTATTCTGGGCACGCCTTTTCTGATCTCCCATAATTGTCAAATTGAATTTGGCCGACCAGTCATTCCCTATGAGATAGGCAGCTTACTTGTACCAACAAGTATGGGAGACTGATGGTGTCCAAAGTTTACACTTGGAAGAAGGTCCCTATCCCTCCTTTATCAGAAGTAAGAGTGGCAGGAAGGATTTCCGCCAAAAATTATGTTCTAGTGGGCATGATAGAGGGCTCTGACCCGCGCATACCCGTAGCCTATAGCCTGAACCAACCTGGAGAGAGGGGCAATGTCACCATACGATGCCTGAACCCAGGACATCAACCCATAAAGTTGGGCGCCGAGCACGTCATTGGCTCGTACACGGCTGTCGAGGAAGAGGACGTGCAGGCGGATCTCTGGTCAAGGCCGGAACGTGAGAGCCTCGACGAGTCAGGAGTTGGGTGTGCCGCTATACGGGCGGGGAAGCCGTTTCGGGTCACCTCGTTGAGTCGTACCGGCAGGCCCTTCTAGGATGCCGGCATGAAGGAAAGAGACAGAGCTTGGCATGTCTTCTGACCAGGTATCAGGACGTGTTCAGCAAGTACGATGGCGACGTGGGAAGGACTGATCTGGTAGCGCACAGCATACCTCTGATGGAAGGTACCAGGCCGGTCAGACAACCCCCCCACAGGTTAGGACCCCTCAAAGAGGCAGAGGCGGATAAGCAAGTACAGGAACTGCTGGAAAAGGGACTGATCGAGCCTGCCAATGGAGCGTGGAGTTCTCCGGTCGTTATGGTAAGAAAGAAGGATGGCAGGTGGAGGTTTTGCATCGACTATCGACAGCTGAATGCCGTCACCCAACAAGATGCATACCCCATTCCAAGGATCGACGAGAGCCTGGACGCCCTGGCGGAGCGTCCATTCTTCAGTACGTTGGATCTAACCAGTGGGTACTGGCAAATACCGTTAGATCCAGAAGCCCAAGAAAGATCTGCATTTGCCACGAGAAGCGGATTGTGGAAGTGGAAGGTACTCCCCTTCAGACTGACGTCAGCCCCTGCCACTTTCCAGAGACTGATGAAGTCTGTACTCCAGGGGCTTTATTGGAAAACCCTCCTGTTGTACTTAGACGACATAGTCGTCATAGCTCCGGACTTCGAGACCCACTTGGCCCGTTTGGGGGAGGTCTTTCAGAGGCTAACCACCGCTCAACTGAAACTGAAGCCCTTTAAATGCGAGCTCCTTCAAGAGAAAGTGCGGTATCTTGGTCATGTGGTGAGCCCAGAAGGAGTGTCCACGGACCAAGAGAAGGTAAAGGCAGTTGCCAAATGGCAGATTCCTCGAAACATAAAAGAACTGCAGGCCTTCCTGGGGACAACGGGGTACTACAGGCAGTACCTAAAAGATTACGCCACTGATGCCAAACCACTCACGCTCCTGACCAGCAAAGGAAAGCCATAGACGTGGGGAGAGGAAGAACAGCAGGCATTCGAGACCATCCGACAAGGCCTGATCTCGGAACCCGTGTTTGGATATCTCAACCCAAAGAATAAATATATTCTGGACACCGATGCCAGTAACGTGGGAGTGGGGGCCATCCTGTCTCAGAACCAGGGAGGTAGGGAGACCGTGGTGGCCTATTACAGCAAGACTCTCAGCCCAGCAGAACAAAACTACTGTGTGATGCGTAGGGAGCTCCTGGCAGTAGTAAAGGCTGTCAAACACTTCCGGCCCTACCTGTATGGACAACAGTTCGTGCTCCGCATGGACCATGCCTCCTTGAGGTGGTTGTGTAGGAGAGGGGAGCCGTCGGCTTAAGTGGCTCGGTGGCTTGAAATTCTGTCAGAATTCTTGTACCAACTAGAGCACCGTCCTGGGGCCAAGCACGGGAATGCCGACGGTCTGAGTAGACAGGTCTGCCCAAATGACTGTCGACATTGTATCCAAATAGAGAAACGACACGGGGGCCCTAGCAAACAGGCATTGCTGAAAGGGGAATCTGACACCGTGGCAGCAATTAAGTTACCGGGGGAACGAAACTTTCGACAGTTGGTGCAGAGTCAAGTGGAAGGAACACAAGCCGTGGCTAGAATGTATTGGGCAATAAAAAATGACCAGGACCTACCGGAGGAGGAGTTAACCCTGGGGAGTAATGAGCTCCGGATTCTACATAGAAGACGGGAAGCCATGAGGTTGTCAACTAACGGTGTCCTAGAAGTCAGGCTAGCGGCAAACGGCCACCCCAGATGGTGTACCCTATGCTCTCGAGCAGACCGGAACCGGGTGATTTGGGAGACGCACAGACTGGCCCATGCAGGGATACACAAGACCGTAAAGAGGCTACTGTTAAATTGGTACTGGCCGGGACTGAATGCTGATGTAAGACAACTCATCAAGACAGGTGAGATCTGTCAGGTGGCAAAGGCCGGCGGGAACCACGCGGCAAAGAGCAAACACCGACAATACGCCGGGCGACCTTGGCAAAAATGGGCGGTCGACCTGGTGGGCCTCATGCCAGAGACGGAAAGGAAAAACAAATAGATACTGGTGGTCAGCGACCATTTCTCTAGGTGGCAAGATGCCTTGGCCATTCCGGACGCGATCGCCCCTGTAGTGGCCACGGCCCTGGACGAGAGAATCTTCTGCTACTTCGGCCTGCCAGAAGAATTACACTCCGATCAAGGGGCCCAATTTGAGTCTAAGCTCATGGGCGAATTATGTGGTCTATGGAGCATAGATAAAACGCGGACTACACCGTACCACCCCCAAGAAAATGGTGTCGTGGACAGAAATAACCGGAGCCTAAGAGATTCCTTAAGGACCTTGCTCCTGTGCCGAGGACCTACGGAGTGGGACTTGTTACTACCTCAGATAATGAGGGCCTTCCAAGGCACTCCCCACTCCGCCACGGGTGAAACCGCGAACTATATGATGCTGGGCAGAGAACTGAGATTGCCAGACCAGCTCTCGAAACCCATTGCAGTCGCTAGCCAGCCAGTACAGCCCTACGTACTGGGACTAGCCAGCCGGCTAGAAGAAACCTATTTAATCCTCCGGGAATGCCAGATGAAGGTCCGAGTGGAGGATGAAGAGGAGCCCCGTTGTTTGAGGTGAGAGACTTGGTGCTGCTAGTCAATAAGAGACGTCGACGAGGGGAAAATCCCAGATTACAGCCCAAATATGTGGGACCATATACCGTCACCAGGTGTAACACTAACAACACCTACCAAGTAGAGAGACAGGGCCAGGTATCCATACAAAACGAAGAGAGACTGAAACCATACTATGCGTGCCCGGAACCCGATGGGAGGGCCCCGGCCACCAAGGAGCCTTCCAGGAGACCAAACATGAGAGGTGCCACTGGACGAAGGGAAAAGAGGCCGGAAGGGCTGGTAGAGATGCTGCCCACCTTGGAGTTCACTAGGAGGGAGCTCCCTCCGCCACCACAACAAGAAGAGATGTACCTCCCCCCTGATATAGACAGTGACACGTTTTGGAGACGACTCCTGGAGGTCCTCAGACAAGGCAGTGGTAGTTTCTGCTCTAACTCGGGTCTCCTACCAGAGACCTGGGAGTTTGAGCACTCGCCTCAAGATATATATATATATATTTCTCAAAGTATCTATGTGTGCTCCTCCAGCTATAGCTATTATTAGAATAGCTATAGCTGGGCAACACTGATGCAACATCATGGTGTAGCATCATTAGAAGCCTAGCACTTATTAACTAGCTTACTGAATTTTTCTATTGGCAGTGTGCCAGGCTAATAGCAAGTGGCAAGCAACTCTCATTGCTTCTCATAGTTTATAAACTAATTTTTAATACCCTAGCAATGCCGGAAGGCACAGCTAGTATATATATATAGTATATATATACCTAGTATATATAGGCTATAATTATATATGTATATAGGCTATATATAAATATTGTTGCTATTTGCTATATAAAATAAATATTGCATGCAAAGCCTTTTTTAACACCTGAGCAAAGGCAGCATTTCTTTAATATATATATATATATATATATATATATATATATATATATATATATATACACACACACACACACACACACACACACACACACACACACACACATATATATATATATATATATATATATATATATATATATATCCATATATACTAAATAAATGCCGCCTTTGCTCGGGTAATGAAAAAGGCTTTGCATAAAAATATTTATTTGATATAACATATAGCAACAATTACCATTTTAACTTTTATATATGTACATCTATATACATGTATGCTATATCTAAATATATAAATACAGTCAAACATGGATAACTCGAACTTCACGGGACCGAGCGAAAGTGTTCGAATTATCAGAGCGCTCAAGTTATCAGAGCACTGTCACAAGTCCATGTATTTACTTATTTATTAGTAGATATATGTACATATACAAACTATAATATAAATCAAAAGCAAAAATTGCTTGTTTCAAATTAAATGCTTCTAATGTAAAGTTTGAAACGTTTTTATCAAAAAGTATACAGATTTTTCTATCACTTGAGATTGGTTTGTTGTTTGAGGTGATGTTATTGCCAGGACGGTTTTTAGATTGACATTGGCAAAACTTTATCGTTGTTGAAATGCTCAAAAGAAAACGACGTCATTTCTTTTGAGCATTTCAACAACGATCAAGTTTTGCCGATGTCAATCTAAAAAGCGTTTTACCCACGATCAATTTTGCTGATTTTTCTTGAAGTTTATGCAAAGATTTCCTCACTTTACCTTGCTTCCGAAGGGCGATCGCTAAGCGGATGTTTGGTATAAATCAAATTTCACCAAACCTTTAGAAAAGTCGTTGACAAAAATATTTTGCCGATGGTGGTAATAACGACGCTTATGAATTACGAAAAGTTGAGGTTTACCTCTATGGCTTGGACTAAAGTGATTTTCTAAAGCGATAACAACCGTTTCGGTAGCCGTTGGGCAAAAAACAGTTCGAGTTAACTGTGTTGAGTTCGAGTTATTTATAGCAATGTATCATTACGTAGGAACGGACCAAAGGAACCGTTCGAGTTAACCATGCGTTTGAGCTATCCGTGGGCGAGTTATCCATGTTTGACTGTATATATATCTGTATATTCATATATAAAATAACTTTTGTCAGTATATCAAAACTAAGAATTTTTGCAAGTTCTTACAGTTTTTAGCAAACTTCTTGAAATCAACTTCAATAGCTATATTTAAACCATCATATGTTTATGGTTTTCATTAGGATTTGTCAATATATGACATTTTGGACCGTCTGAATGTTTTACAAGACATTTTGTTAATAACACCATTTTGAAATTACAAATTGAAAATTTTTCACTAAAATTTGTTGTATCTAGTGTGAGGAAAACATTGTATATAGAACAGTAGAAATGATGGCAAACAAAATAGACTTTTTAATCTAATAAAGAAAAACTTAAACAATCTGAGAACCCTAAACAAACTCATACTTTGGGCTGGAGTAGAGGTGTATTGAGGAGGTGTCGAATCAGTAACAACCAAGGTAGGAGTAAGGGTGTATTGAGGAGGTGTCGAATCAGTAACAACCATGGTAGGAGTAAGGGTGTATTGAGGAGGTGTCGAATCAGTAACAACCATGGTAGGAGTAAGGGTGTATTGAAGAGGTGTCGAATCAGTAACAACCATGGTAGGAGTTGGCGTGTTGTGCTCCTGAACCTTCAGGTTTTTTCTACATATAAGCAGATCATGATAAAAATCATTTAAGCTTACTTTTAAGCTTACTTGCATGTGCTTGTGTGCGCATATGCACATAAGGGCATATGCACACACATGCACACGTAAGTATATAAGCACATAAGCACCTAAGCGCATAAGCGCATAAGCGCATAAGCACACACAGAATGACAAAAACTGAGTTGTATAGAAATGGACCATTTAAATCTACATATTTGTTCCTGAAAATACTATTACTTATATAAGAATGTGCTTGGTAAAGGTCAATGTTCACGTACTTATCTCAAAGTCTAGAGAGAAAAAAAAGTAATGCAAAACACCATGATCACCTTATACAGAGAGTAAATATATTAGAATTGTACAAGAGAGTAATTAGTTTAAGGAAGAACGAAGGCATTTTTTGATTAATAAGGTTATTGTAGTATAGAGCAAAAATGGACCATCAATAAGCAGAAATTTTAAATATATTTTTCCAGGGGCAAAATTGGTCTAACAGAAAAGTTACACAACATTGCAAGATTGTGCTTGATAAAGCGAAAAATTAAAACAGTCATATAATGATATGATTATTATAATTTAAATTACTTACAAATGCATAAAGGCAAACTTGATTAAAAGCAAAGTAGATAAATACATATACATATGTATAAGGGTGCGATTGTAAGCAAATAAAATATTCAACTTACGTGGAGAAGACAAGTCCAATGGCAACTATTATTGCAATGACCGCTCCTGCTGCTACTACTCCTCCAGTCACTGTAACAACAAATGAGGAGATACATAAACATTTCAGCTAGATTTATATGAATGCTTTTTCTATTTCATCTAGTTTTACTACGCAAGTTCTAAAACATGAAATGAAGTCTTGTTGAGTGATTTTAAATTTTGAATTATTTAATCCATCAGTTTGCTTCATCAATAAAATGTACAGATATTTTGTGATTGACTGAATTATTGGTGCAGGTCTAAGTATTCTTAAAGCTAGAATCAACCAAGGATGGAAAGTTTGAGAAGATCTTATAACATTGCTGTTGTACACACACCTGCTGCTGTTGTCGATGAGGGTGGATTGCATATTATCTTCAGTGAGCTTTTTGAGCCTGAAATAAAATCAGTTGCTGAATTTATAATAGGATACAATATATTTAAATACAATCACTTTTTTGTAAATGCATGGAAACTGCTTTTAGATTTGGCACAGAAGTTTTTCAAATTTTGTAGCCATTTAAAAAAAGCCATAGAGATGTCTGTAATGCTCTGTAATTATATTTAATTTCATACATAGATGACTGTTTTGTACCTACCTATAATAGCCTTGTTTACACTATTTATAGAAGACATTCTATACATGGGACCCGTGGCTGCTATGTATGAAACAGTTAGCAGCAACTCCAAAATACAGCGCATGATCTGGGTAGCCAAGAACTCATGATACTGCACCAAATGCAGAAATTCCTATTAGAAGCATAGGGACTCTCAGAATAAGTGTGAAGAAGTCTGCCATGCACCAGGCACTTGTCCTGGCCTATTTTGGGTGAGAAAACGTCCAGCCACTTCCTAATATTATGGGACTAGCCCGGTGTGATGGATACCATTAGACAGGTAGTGAAGAGTTGTTTAGTATGCCAAGAAAGTAAGCGTGATGGAATCAGGCTTAGTGTCCTAAGCGAAATGGAACCAGGTTAGCTAACAAAAAGGCTGCATGTACCCTGGCTAGTCATGGCACAAAGTAATCATCGACTTGGTCGGTCTACCTTTTACCCCTCAGAAACCTAATGTGTGGATACTAGTACTCCTAAACCATTTTACATGATTGCAGGACATGCTGGCAGTATCGGAGGCTACAAAGCCAATGGTAGCAAACGTAATGAATGGAAGGGTGTTTTGCTACCTGATCCATAACCTAGCTGACTCATACCAACAAAAAGACCCAGTTTTATGAGCTAGCTGATTAATTTTCTCTCCCAACTACAAGAGGAAAACAAGTCATACATCACGTTCTATCATCCACAAGCCAGCATGATGGTTAAAAAAGTAACCTCTGGCTGATCAATTCTCCGAGCTCCTGTAGCTGACCCAAAACCAAGAAGAGTAAAAGTTGCTCACTTCACAGCTTATGACTGCATATCTCAGCACAATTCATTCGACAACCAGGAAGTTGATACACATGCTGATGCTTAGAGAGAACTAAGATGCTAGAACTAATTGAAATGTCATCTTTTTCCTGTCAAGTTTGCAAAACCACAACTATCTTGTGGAAAGGCTGGAGCAATCCTCAATATAAAACAAGGTTTGGCTAAAGGCATACTATGCCCACCCAAAAAAAAGACCAAAAACGAAGTGAAAAAAAGTGAACCTAAACTTTCCTTGGTAATCATCTCAAGGTTGAAATAGGTGCACAAAGTTACAAACCACTGAACAGAACTTGTATGGCTTTTAACCTTATTCAGTCATTCAATTTTAAAGGCTAGCAGCTATAAGGTTACATTTAAAATTTAAGTAAACATTTAGTTTAATGTTTGAGGTTTAAATTAAAATCAAGTTTATCAAGTTGATGCTAATGGCTAAGTTGAAATTCTTAACACTCATCGCAAATACAAAATCCTCTTAACAAAGATATTCCATGAGAGTAATCTATTCAAACAAAACTTTTTATGTACTTTGTTAATGAATGTGAGAAACAGTCAGTTTCACTTGTGCGTATATATAAGCTAGAATCAGATAATCTTATTTATATCATGTATTCTATAGAAACATAAAGTTGATACTAACCTTTTGAGATTTCGAACCATGCTCCCTTTTTTATAACGCTTCTATTTGTCTTAAAAATCCAGGAAAACTCGGATGAAAAGTTGTATGAGGTTGCTGATTTAGAAGAGCTGCAAGACCTGCTTAGATCAGCTGAAATTAATACAATAGAATCAATGTAACTATCATTTCAGACATGTTTAATATTTTAGCAGCTTCTCATTAAGCATTGTTAAAACAATATCGCATAATATGTATACATATAATTCTTGAAGTTTGTCATCTGTCGTCTGTCTGTTCTTCGGTATGTCCAGCTATAGCTATTAAAACAGTGGAATTAAAATTCCATACCCTTATGCATTTGAACTCCCAGAGATTGCCTCTGCAAGATAAATAACCACAAGCTCGACCACTGAGCTATGACAGATGTAGAGATCTATCTCTTTATCATATACCCTATACGCACTTGCTAAATGACGTATTGTTCGAAATCTTATGAATTCTATTACCTCTATGAAACACGATGGTTTTATGCGTTTTCATGAACTTCTATTTTTGGCTTTTTGTAAGGTACAACTTCTAAATTGCAGTAAAGGCCAATATTTTTCACGCAGATCATTTTAGTATTTTGAGTAAGAATGGCCTCTCATTCTCTCGCCGTTCGGTCAGACAAAAACAGTACGGTATCTCATTTTTAAATTCGTACCAGTATTGATAGATACCATTATCGTTGTATTCAGAGTTTTAATGGTTAGCATCTGATGGAACAGTAACCTTTTTCTATACACGTACACGTCTAAACACAAAACTTGTTTTATCATAAATTTATTTACGTAATAAATATAATAATATTAGCATATTGATTTATTACTCATTTTAACAACAATGATTTTCACCGAAAAGTGATTGCATTAGATAATTACTATGAGTTTTTAAACCACTCTATGTACAACTATAGCCTATGATAATTTTGCATGGCAACACTGGCATGCGAAAATTGGCATGCCAATTTGCATGCCACTGAAACAAATTAAAACCATATAATTGTACACCAAATAATTTTTCATTGTAATTTTACCAATACAGACTTATTTTACTTACTTATGGATTTACTTTTAGCCATTACTTGCTAATTATTTCACATTTAAGCTCTTTTTGATTTCTATTTTTTCTCCTAATTTATTTCAACAAAACACTTTTTTCAAGTTATGAAGTTTGAAAGTTATGGTTGGTTGACAAATTTTTAGCATGAGCAACCAGATATTTAATGAATTAGGTATTAATGTGGATAAAACCCTTGAGTGCATAAATACAAAAGAGAGAAAATTCTACATGCAAGTAAAGAACAACTGGTCAGCAAACCGTCTGCTACCATTATTTCTAGGAAAATTTAAAATTTTGAAAACTGAAATTTTCAGTTGAAAAAGCTATGTAAATTGATTGAGGAGGCAATCTTCTGCTAGATTTATCTTGTTGTGAGAAATAATCGGTGTAGTAAAATATTAGTAACAAAAGGAATTTTGTTCTAACAATTTTAATTTACTTATTATTAGGTTAAGACTAAGAAACAGGTTTCTTGCTCTTAGTAAAATAAAGTTTATTCATGTTAACATAGTGACTATTTTAATGCATTGTTTTTTATGTCTTTTAGTATTATGTTATTATGAAAGTTTTATTATATGCGTTATGGCAACATATACTTTCTATTTCCAAAACGTACAATCTACATGTAAGATAATATTTAATTTAACACTAATCTTATGTTAAAAAATGATTGTGCTGTCATGACAGTTATTAGCATAACATATAGTTTTATAGAATTTATGTAATGAAAAATTGTACTTACTTCCAAACTTGAGGCAGTCACCGTAAGAATCTATGTCTTTATAAAGAACTTTTACATCAGCTGAGGAATCCACATTACATTTACAGAAAGAGCTTGAGTCATATCGAACATAGAGATCAGTGAAGTCAGGTGTTGTGAAGTATATAGGAAGTGTGTAGCTAACCTCTTTACCATCTAAATCTGAACTACACATTTCCTTGACGGATGTTTCTAAAATGAGAGATATTTATATATTAAACTAGCTGTACCACTCGGCGTTGCCTGGGTAATAAAAAGTCTATGGACAGAAAATTGATTTGTCCTTAACAGATAAGAACATTTACCATTCTAACTTTTAACTACATATCTTGAGAGAAGTGTTTCTGTAGTTGAAATAAATTGGGAGAGAAAACAAAGTCTGTAAAATTTTTCAAACTTTGTCAAACTGTAACTTTCGAACTTTATATCATGAGGGAATGATTTTGTGCAGAACAGGTTCTTTTCTTTGGATGTATTAAACAATTTGTAACTTCTGAGAATACATGTATTTAACAGATTAAAAAAAAATATGACAGAGTATGGTAGTATTTTGTAGTTGAAATTTTATTAGAACAATGTCTGCCAAAAATGGTTGAATCAAAAATTAATATTAATAAGAAAGGTTGGAAACTAACTAAGTAATAATAGGTAACAGTGAAAGGACAATGAATAATGGTTAAACTTCAAACAGATATTAAACTCAAATTCTGTTTAAAAAATGCAAGTTGCAATAGAAACGATAACGTAACAAACTGTAAAAACTTGTATTATAAACTTCAAAAATTATACAAAGTTTATAAATGTAATAAAAGAATGTAAATCTACCTCTATATATATATATATATATATATATATATATATATATATCTTAATCAATGCTGTATTGTATATGAACTGCCACACTTCCACTACATAACCCTTATACTTGCGTCCGTGTACAAATTTAGCTATCGGCCTACTGCCAGCCATTTTGCCGATATTGCTTAATATGTATACATTATTTTTTCAATTTCAAACTCGATTTAGAACGTTTGTTTTGGTTATATATTTCATTTTGCCAACATTTTAACAAGCACTGCTATACAAAAAATTTGTTGTGTCTATACTTTGTGCATTTTAATTATCTGTGTAATCACAAAAATTTGATATGGCTATAATTTCATCAACATAAGTAGTTATTTGTTTTTTAACTCGAACGCGTTTAATGAACTCGCACAAAAAATCTTTGTTTTTAAGTTGGAAATTCTCCAACGAAGATTTAAAGTTAAATTTTAGGCTAATTCTTTGGACAACACTGTCACTACTATAAAAGTCTTAAAGATCGTTGGTTATGTTATCAACGAATAATAAAATTCAGTTGCTAGCAATTGCTGGGAAAGTCGCAAATATTGCGTCTACGGCGGTCGACCATAGAAAACACATAAATAAGTCTACTTCGGTGAAAGGGTTAAAAACGTTGGATTTGCCACTGTTTGTGATTGTAAACATGTTCATTTCCTTCCGCAGCTGAGTTACTTTTACTTATTTTCCAGCTACAAGTACTACAGCTACTACAAAACTTGCACGGGTACTGCTACTGCGTTTTACCTACTAAATTTCTACATCGAAAAGGTTAGTATAGTTGTATGTTATTGCTATTTACTATGTTATTGCTATTACTGCTATTGCTATTTTAATTATAGGTGTAATCACACAAATCTGAATCGTCTATGTCATCAACATAAGCAATTGTTTTTTAACTTGGTGGCATTTTCAAAACTTACACAAAAATGGTTGTTTTTAACCACTTCGGGTACAATTGCATAATCCAATTTCATGTTCAGGTACAATTAAATCATGATGCTCTACAGATTATGACATGGGTCAACAAAAGTCATTTTAACCGTAGAAGCACTCACATTTTTACATAAAACACTTATACTTTTTGGAAAGCAGAGAAAATTCTGTATCTGATCGTATTATTTTTATTTCAAAAATTAAAAATAATAAATATTGAAAGTAGCATGAAATAGCGGTTTTATTAAAATTCGTGTTCTACGAACATATTTGACTAATAAGGTTAGCATGAAAATGTATAAAAGTATATATAATAACAAACAATTAAAACATTATACTGTGTGTACAATGCAATCTACAGTCTCTTCCATAGCTGTTAACTTATCTTCGTCACCACTCTACTGGAAGTCTGCCATTTCTATCGCTGAAATGAAGCCTATACGCATCAACTACCAGCTACTACGCGTTGTTACTAACTGATCCTGATGTTGAACTTTGAACGTAAATTACTCGAAATTATTTTGTTTGACCATAGCTGTTTGACCAGTCCGATGTCTGCAAACATGTCTGAAGGTCATGCTTAGCTTTGTAGATATAGTGTAACTGTAAGCAGGCTTTAAATATAGATGGATGAGTAATGCAACTACGCAAAGCCTAAAAACTGGCTGATGAACTTGAGAAGAATATACTCAAAGCCGCTGTAGTGGTGCATGCACCCCAAGGGGTTAAGTTGGAAATTCTCAAACAAAGATTTAAAATTAAATTTTAGGCTAATTTTATAGAGAAATCTTTGGACAACACTGTCACTTCATACAAGTCTTAAAAATCGTTGGTTATGTTATCAGCGAATAATAAAATTCAGTTACTAGCAATTGCTGGGAAAGTCACAAAAATGTGTCTATGGCGGTCGACCATAGAAAACGCATGAATGAGTCTACTTCAGTGAAAGGATTGAAATCGTTGGATTTGCCACTGTTTGTGATAATAAACATGTTCATTTCATTCTGCAGCCAAAATACTTTTACTTTTTTTCCAGCTACAAGTACTACAGAACTACAGCTACTACAGAACATGCACGGGCACTCCAAGTCTGGCGATAGGCAACGGTGAGAAGAAAACGAGCAGCGTATCTTACAAAAAAGCACACCATCTCATTCAATTTTAGAAATTCTTGAAGCAGTACAATGCCTTCCAAAAAGCCTACTGAACAAACGCAAGAACAGATTGATTTCCGTAGAGAAAGAGATCGAATTCGCAAAGCAGAAGCAAGACGAGCAGAAACTGCAGAGCAAACACAGCTACGTCCACAACAAAATGGAACTGTTACTGCAGCTGCTAGAGGAGCAAAAACCGCCGAACAAACACAGGTACATCAAGAGCGGGCCAGAATAGATGCTGCAGCCGCTAGAAGTGCAGAGACTACTGAACCGACCCCATCAGCAACTCAAATGGCTCAGAGCAGCCGCTACATCGACCAGACGTGCAGAAACCTCCGAGCAGATGCAGCGGCGACAAGAACATGATGCACTAGCTACAACAGCTGCTCGGCGAGCTGAATTTTTAGAGCAGATGAAACGGCGACAACAGCGAGATGCACTAACTACAGTAGATGCTACCAGGCGCCGTGTATGGACAGAAAACTTTGCACTTGACTACAGTCCTGCAACACAGTATAAGGCCGAAATTTTCTATGGAACGAATGTCCAAAAATGCTCCAGATGTAATGCCTTACGTTGGAAAGGCAAGAGGCCATATATGTAGTTTATATAGTAGATTTGATTGATAATAAATTTTATCAACACGACCACATTACTGCTGCACAGTTTGTATATACCATGTCAAAACACAGGCTATAGACGAAGAACTGGTGAGTCATGATTAGTGTTTCAAGCATGCAGAAGTCTCAGTTCAATAAATGCTGGCGATAGCTAAGCAGTGCAATAGCAAAATATTTTCTAGAATTTCTTAAAATATGTAAAACTTTTTAATACTGCCAGTTTGAAGAACGTCAGTTTGCCTAGCAATGTCAATTTCATTATCAGTTCTGTGTACAAAATTAGGACAATTCCGATTTGAGTGATTCGAGTGATTCGAGACTGATGCATTGTAGACTAGCTGTAAAACACATCGCATATTTCCATTGGTCTCTCCAACATTATTGACATGTACAACTGCATATGTGTATGCAGTCATATCAGCACAAAAATTCTAGTAGATTACATATTTGGAGTTGTTTTACAGTATGAAAGACAACTCTCAATAAAACTATTGCTTTACGTAAATCTGTTCCCGAACACGGGTAGTGCAGCTAGTATATATATATATATATATATATATATTTCTCCAAATATGTAAATGTATGTAAATATAAGAGAGTGAGGAATAACTGATACTAACGATAAATCTTACAGATAATCTTACATTAATCTTTCAAATGGTTGCTGTAAAATGTGAAAATAATTACGAATTACTAATTGATTAGGTTTAGAAGGAAAGATATGAAAGCTAATACACAAGGTGAGCACTGATAGAAAAAATTTTGAAGCGCGCATTTCACGAAAAAAACATTTGGCTGTTGAGGAAAGGAAATAGCGCTTGTTACTATACTACAGTATATCGCTAATAAAATAAACGCTAATTAACAAAATGAATAACATTTAACAAAATAAAAACAACTGAAAAGGTTTTCAAAATTTTTCAAACAACATTAACTTTCAAACTTCATATCATGAGGAAAAGGTTTTGTGCAGGACAACTAAATTAAAAATAAATAAAAGAACTGTAAATGTTTTCCAACCACTGTAAACTTAAAAGTTCATAACTTTCAGCTACGTATAGCTTAGTTTATGTTATCGAACATAATCGTTCCAAAAGGTTATTATGTGTTACCTGTTAGGTTACGTTATGTGTTAGGTTGTTCTAGCATTGCTAACTGAGTTTTTTGAGATCCAAACAATTTTTTCCATTAAATTAAAATTTTATAGATTTTAATCCGTTCCAAGATGAGAAAAGACTTAGGTAAATTTGGAGATATACTTTGGTAAAGTATGTTTTCAACATTTTACACCATAAGATGTACTGTATACCGCATACTATAAATAGAAACGGGTGTATATAGATCGTGTTTAATTTTAATAAAGTGTTTTATACAGTGTGTCATACAGCCCACGACCTAATAATGGAATAAGCGGCAATGGAAAAAAGAAAAGGTAGTGCTGGTTGTTGAAAAGTAGTTGTCATCAGGAATTGACTGAGTATAGTGTAAATGAGAGTTGTTCGAGATGATATAAAATATATTTGAGGGAGCACGACTTCAAAAAGGAAATTCTAGTAATCTAGAAACTTGACAGGGAAACTTGTTGGCACGTATGACATAGTTGTATTTGAACATTGTATGTAATGAAATGTTTTTCATTACATCCAGTACACTTGAGCTGTGATATGTTGTTGTCCAGTCTGCCTAGAAAGTTGTTACGCGGTTCTTGAAAATCAGGACAATCTAAATATTGAGAATGAAGAATGTGATGAAGGGGGCAGCATTGGGAGGAGCAATATTGTTTTGTGCAATATTTTCATGGTCAATGATGTCCATAAAATTATGATCATCATCTGGAAACAAAGGGGCTGCCATGTCCATGTCATTTACATTGCCTACAACATCTACTAAAGAATTCTCTGAATCAGATGAGTTGTTATTAATTTGAGTAGCGTTTTGTTAAACATTAGCATTTAATGTTGCTAGTTGCTGTGAGGTCCTTCTACATGTATTTATCCTCTTATTGAGCTGTAATAATTAAGAGACACGTGGATAGCCAATACGTCGGCTATGACGTGGTGTGCTGAGAAGTTGTATGCCCATGGTAGTTGTCAAGTGGTTTTGAAATTAAATTCAAAAAGCCAATTATGCAAAACGAAAGGTTGTAAAAAATTCACACCTCATCTACTTCTATCTCAAACCTATCTTTTACAACAATAAAATGAATATTAATTAAAGCTGTAGGCCTAACCTACTGTAATGTATGTAATTTAACTACAGCAATAAGGAATTATGTTTATTGTATCTCTGAAATGCAATATTAGAAGTAAAATGGCAAGCTGCTGTGTAATATACACAGTCTGAAAGTTGGTTGTGTTGAATGGTTTTGATAGCGTTCTAGCAGAACACAAATATGTGCATTCATACGTCTGGAAGTTTTCTGCAAACTGGAGCAAAATTTTAAAAAATGTTTTTGTCATAAAGGGGCGTTGTAGTTTGGCCTTAGCTTGTACATAAGATGTAAAGAATTTTGGCTAACGTTTTAAACAATTTAATGAAACCTTTGGTAATTGGGAAAAAAACATACGGTAGGCTGATAGACTGTACCACAATTTTGTACCTGTAAATTGGTCTACGCCTAAAATGGCCTACGTTTATTACAGAAACCTTCAGACAAATAAATTCGAATAATTATTCTTATGATAATTTTATAAAATCAAATAATTATTCTTATAATTAATTATTTTTGCAAAATATTAAAAGCAGAAATATATTAAAAACCTTTGGCAATTTGAAAATGCTATAGACTGGTGAAATGCGCATTTTTTGTGAAATGCGCACGACTTAATCGTTCTTTTCTCTGTCACTCAGCGTTTCGCTTGCCGGTCTTAATTTTGATAAAAATCAGGTTTGTCAAGTTTTAATAACGATTTCAGGCAAAATTAATCTGTCTATTTGTGTATAATCAGATTAGATGGGTAAGTTTTAGGATATTGTTGACAATTTTCAAAAACTTGGTAACATATCTAAATAGGTTTATATGTGTTTTGTATCGTTATTATACTTAAACGACTCCATTGAAAAATAGTTAAATTTCTTGATGAGATTTTGGTACAAGGCATTGTGACAGTGTTGATGAATAATTTTCATGAGTTGTGTGCACATGCATTTATCATAAATCTTTCAAATGATTGCTCCGCTCGAATTTGGTCATGGGAATAAGATAAATAATTCATTCACAGATTTGCTGAAAAAAGTTGGTACAATTTAATGCATATCTAGAAGTCGTCAAACCTTGATGCATACACATAAAACCTGACCTTAAGATCCGCAATACAGTACATGGTTTGTTGCTTTAATATGATTTCTATAGTGTTCACTAAATAATAGTGTACAAATCACAGCACTTAACAAAACATTGATCATTTGGGTACAGTTTCTAAAGTGCCAACATAGTTTAATAACAACTCTCTTATCATTTACTATCCTTCATCATATAAACTGATTGTAATATCCTTAAAATATTTAAAGAAATATGCAGTAAAATGCCTTTGCCGTTAATCACTAAGTACTTTGATGAGAACACTTCAAGAGCTGCATGTTTTATTCGAGTTGAAACATGATAATATGATAAGTAATGACACAATAACATGTACATAACAAATATTGACAAATTCCGATGAAGAACTAAACTGCCATATCCTGTTGTTGCAAATGAGGTCATCTGATAAAAGATTATAATACAGGATGAAAGTGTAACTAGTAAGGAAGGACAAGTGGTACATGTGTTTTTTTCTAGAAAAGCTTTGTTGATGATCGTACTCCATTTTTAATTTGTTGAACAATTTTTTGTCGCGAAGAAACTATTAGAAATAAGAAAGCTATGTTAACTTGAAAAGGAACAAACTGAACTATTTTAGTAAAAATAGATCAATAAAATTGATGTGAGTTGCTAAAGTCTAGTAGCAGCCATTTTGATTTTGCCATTTATTTGTGGTTCAATAGTACACTGTATCCTATGGCGAACTTCTCTCAATGCTGTATTTTATAGCACACTTTCTTTTTCTGATTTTACACTATGGTCTATGGTGAACTTTATGTAGCAGTTTACTGTATCTATTATAGTACATTGTTCACTTAATTCAGCAGTACTTTGTATTACTTGGTAGAGTTTATCATAGAAGAAGCTTTAGCAATTAGTGCCTTATACTATACACTGTAATAATAACAATAATAATAATAATAATAATACTACCAGATAATTAAAAAAGTTGTGAACAGAAAACTTATCCTTATTTAACATATGCAACATTTACTATTCTACTTTTGAGCTTCATATCATGGGAAAAGCATTTTTTGTGCAGTTCAAATGAATTAAGAAAGAAGCAGAAAACAACTGTAAAAGATTTCAAACTTTTTCAAACAACTGTAAATTCTCATTTTCATATCATGAAAGAAGTGTTTTGTTGAAATAAACTAGAAGAAAAGATAAAACTGTAAAGGTGTTTAAATGTAATTGTGAAATCATTAGCAAGTAATGGCTAAATATAGTCTGTTTTGCTTTGATTAAAATAAAAAATTGTTTTGTATAGGGTTCTATGACTATAGTTTGTTTTAGTGTTTGCATCATAAAGCAAAAATACCGTATAGGTGTATAAAGTGGTATAGAACCCATAGTAACTATCTAATGCAATCACCTCCTGGTGAAAATCATCAAAATCATCATCATTGAATAATTGTAACAAAAAATATCTTAACCTTAGTAACTATATTTACCTACAATAACTTTAGTGCATTTTGTGGTTATTATCTGCAAGATAATATAACATTACAATGTACTACGTGCAGAGTTCTTACCTCCAAGACAGTCGTGTAATATAAACGCTGAATCTAACATATGAATTCAGCTCAAAAAAACATACCTGAAGGAAGTTTTAGTAGGCATTTTAGGAAACTTTTAACTGAGATTTATCACCTATCTGTTTGCGATCAGTATTTACAATAAAAGATGACGCTGAACAGACACACAATCGTCATATTTTATTTTTGAGAGAGAAATGTTTGTTGATATCATTTGGTAGAAAACAAATTAGCCTTAGTATGGTGATGAAAAAAGTGTTTCGCCTTTCATAGAGTTAACAGAGTTCATAGAGCTCCAATTAATACGTCATTTAGCGTGTGAAACTGAGAAGAGGTTGTATACAGTAGGTAGTAAGGGCAATGAATCGTAAGAGCCTTTGTAATTTTAGAAGTTTTAGCCTTAGTAGGTTTGACAATTGGATTACAAAATAGCGGGTGCAATCTTTAGAAGTTCATATCCATTGTGATGCAAGATTTTATCCCAAGATGTTAATAGCTATAGCCGGACAAGTAGAAAACCGAAAAGACGACGACACTCGGACAAATTCTGAGATTTAGATATAAAGATAATAGGTAATTGCAAGAAAACAGTAAAAAGGTGTTTACAAAATGGTGCCAATAATGACTCAGTTACATTTGCAACAAGTAATTCTATTCTAGTTGCCTTTTGCATTAAAGTCTGTTTTCTAACTGCAAAGCATTACAGTTTTTTCTTTAAAACTTTAAAAGCATTGCCATACATGTAGAAATAATTAATAACTCAGTTAGGCTAACAGTAGTTCTGTGTTTGACATAGTCTTGATACTTTTATATGTTTAAAAAAAGTTGAGCAATTATAATGAAATGTGTGCTACTATTTTGAGGCTACAACTTTGGTCTAGTAAGCTAAGAGTACAAGCCATACACATGGCTATTTTTTCCATTATTAGCACCCAAATGGCAGAGCAAGAATGTTTTGCTCTGCTAAAAATTGGTTTGGCCTGATATTGATTAGTTCAGCAGAGCAGAATAAGTTTTGAGGTAAAAACAACATCATAAAAGGTATTGAACGGCAAGAAAAAAATGAAATTGGTCCAAATAAAACCAACAATTAAAATGCAACTGGCCAAACTAGCGGTGCAAATGTTTTTGCATTAAAATGTTATTTTAGTCTCTGCATGTGTTAAAAATATAGTTTGTTTATTTCACATATTCTTGAATATATATTTGTAATACTTGATGAACTATTATTATTTATATTATAAAGTTGCAGATTTATAACATATTATTTGATAGCGTGAGTGCGGTTATCTAAACTCTGGTTTTAATAACTCGATCCTCATAACTTACCATCTAATGCAAATTAAAATCGAGTTTTGGTCGATTACTGTAGCAAACTGTTATATGTGCACTAAGCATGTGTGACCTTGAAGCATTGTTATGGGTGGTCCAGCTGGTGTTATCTTTATGACTCATCAGTACTGATAAAGCAGCCTAGCTAAGCAGTCGTCTAGAATTATCCTTGTCAGCACTCATACAATAAAACCACCTTGAGGAAACTCCACATTATAACACAAACCTATCAATAACTTCAAAGAGTTTATATGCAACCTTGTTAAATGTAGTTGTTAAATAAAAAACCCTTCAATATAAGATAACAGAATAAAAATAATGAAACTTCCAACAAGCTGCGACTCAGGCTATAAGAGCATTATATGAATGCTTCCTAGATTAATAGCAAGCATTTGATAAACTGGTAAAGATAATGTTCAACTTTCCAATGCATGATTTTTTAGAAGTCTGCGAAGAGTTTTAGGTAAGATATAGCAGTTTTTTACAACTAAAAGGGAAAATAAATGTCATTCCGCTCATAGAAAAGTGCAAAATATAGGTGACATTTGTATCACCCGCAAAAGAGTTAAATTTATTTTTCCCAAAATTTAGTGAGCACTTTAGAGAAATACAACCCCACCCTCCATGTCCATGTCCATTAAATGTCCCTTGTAATGAAACGCCACTATATAAAAAAGATTAAAAAATAGAGCTCCATGACATTCAAACAGAGCTTTTTTTGTAAATACCATTGACATACCTGAAATACACTGGAAAAAGGCAGAAATGTAGTTGAAGTTATAATAACGGCAGTCACTAGATAGGTCAAATGAATAGAGGGTACAACTTTCTTTTTTTCCTTCACATTCATTGATGAGCTTGTCACTTGTTTTTCTGCTTGCAGTGCACTGTGTATGTGCTGTAAAAGTGTTATATTAAAAGGTATGAGCCACAAAATAATATACAACTATTTAAGTGTCACAGAAATAAAATGCATAGAATGATAATTTTTTTACAGATGTATTCGTGGAACGAAGAAAAATTGAAAAGTTGGTAAAAAACAATGGTGTTCAGATATGATTGGAGAATGGAATAAACTTTGTTGTTATCTAAACAGACATATATATATATATATATATATATATATATATATATATATATATATATATATATATATATATATATATATATACATGTACATACTATTATATATATATTAATATATATATATATATTAATAAATATATATATATATATATATGTATATATATATATACAAAGGAAACCAAACGGCCAATACAGAGTCGCTAATCATGGCAGCCCAGGAGCAAGTGCTCCCAACAAGGCAACTCCAAACGAAAACCTATCACACTAGAGACGATCCTAGATGCAGACTGTGCAAAGATGCACCTGAGACCATCCAACACATCATCAGTGGATGCAGACAGCTAGCAGGGAACGCATACACTGAGCGGCATAATCATGTCGCAGGTATTGTGTATAGAAGTCGATGTGATGAGTATGGCCTTAATAAACCACAACACTGGTGGGAAGCTCCTGGTAAGGTCAATGAAAATGACCGCGCTAAGATCCTCTGGGACTTCTACATCCAAACTGACAAGGATGTCCTAGCAAACCAACCAGATATAGTGGTGGTAGACAAGGAGAACAAGAGGGCTACTATAATAGATATAGCAGTACCCAATGACTACAATATAGCCAGCAAAGAAAAAGAAAAGGTAGAAAAATATCTCCCTCTTGGAGAAAAAATTGAAAAATGCTGGAATGTAAGAACAACCGTAATCCCAGTAGTCATTGGGGCACTGGGCGCAATAACACCGGCGCATAAAATGTGGCTTGGCCAAATACCAACAACAATCAACTCAGGTGAGTTGCAGAAAAGTGCGCTATTGGGAACAGCTAAGATCTTGAGACGAGTGCTCAAACTCCCAGGTCTCTGGTAGGAGACCCGAGTTAGAGCAGAATTTACCACCCATACGGGGTATCCGGGGTGAGGAAACAATTTTATATATATATATATATATATATATATATATATACTCATGCTACAGACAGTACTGTTTCGGCTATTGAAGCCTCATCAGTGCAGCTCAGAGCTTAGGCAAGGGACACATATCCCATTACCAATGAGAGTTGACTTCCTGCCATGAAACAACAAAGTTGCTTCACAGACTTATATATATAGATATATATATATATATATATATTTATATATATATTTATATATATATATATATTTATATATATATATATACAGGTGCACATATGAAAAAAGGATAGTTATGTGTATTTATGTATATAAATATGTATATATACATATACACAGTATACATATGTGTATATACACAAATAAACATATATCTATATGTGTATATACAGTATACATCTATGTATATATATATAAATAAACACATATATATATATATACAATCATATAGACAGTATACATAAATGTGTATATATATAAATATATACATATATGTATATGTAAAGGTATATACGTATATATATACATATATATCTTTACATATACATAAATGTATATATTTATATATATACATTTATGTATACTGTATATATGATTGTATACATACATATATATAGTGCATATTAGAGTTGCCCCGATTTCAATATCGGAATCGGAATCGGTATCGGTGCCGATATGGGTATTAAGTATCTGAATCGGTATCGGCCGATCTTTTCTTTAAAAAATCGGACACTTCAGATACTTTTTACATATCAAATATTTATCAGAAACCTGTATTTTAGCCTGCTACTTTAATAACAAATCATCAGTTCCTTGCTTTTATCTAATGATCCCCGAGCCTGTCACACAATATATTTCATGTCTATAGCCTAATAAACATCTACACAGCTGCGTAATATTTTGGCTTTAGTCAGTGTGTAATCACCAAGTGCGGTATTTCCCAATTATAGCGATATGATTTGTTGCAGCCAATCACAAACAAGAGAACTATAACGAGCAACAAGAATGCGGTGTAATGTTTCTATTTACTAGCATTGCGAAAGTAATTTGAGCAGTTGATGCATAAAGTTATCTATCTCTCTCTTGATCCTGACGATATGATGTATCGTTTGTATTGCATAAAATTACCTCAGTGGCTTATTGGTGATTAGCCTGCCCTCCATAATCTGTAGCGTGCGAGTCCTTCAGTACGACTGGCTACATTGATAGTGATAGAAGATAAAGACGTCTCACTGAGTTAATTGAATCACTAACGGTATAGTAATTAAAAGACGCATTTATTTGCTTTAGACTTGTACAGGCGCAGCAGTTCGTTCAGCAGTAGAAAAGAGAATTCATTATCACAGAGAAAACTGTACCACTAACTGTAATTACCATTTATAATAACATATTTCAAGAAACATGGACTGTTTTGTTATTAGATGCACGGTATGTCAGTATGTGAATATATATACATGTATATCTTTTTTCATAAATACAAACAAATTAATACATTAATATTTATATTTTCTTTGCATTATATTTATACTTGCATAAAAAATGAACAACTATCTATGCAACACAAAAGAATCTGAATCGGTACCTGAATCGGATTATTTTTCATTAAGAATCGGTATATCGAATCGATATCTGAATCGGCTGGTGAAATTAGAATCGGGGCATCTCTAGTGTATATATATATGTGTTTATTTATATATACATATATGTATACTGTATATATAATATGTAAGTGTGCCCATCCGTATACTGTATAAATACAGTATACGGATGGGCAAAGCTCATCAATTTTGTGATTAGAGCACTCTGGTGTCAGCACATTGATTTTCTTCAAGTCTGTTAGGCAACTTAGTTGTTTCGTGGCAAGAAGTCAACTCTCATTGGTAATGGGATTTGTGTCCCTTGCCTAAGCTCTGAGCTGCACTGATGAGGCTTCAATAGCCAAAACAGTACTGTCTGTAGCATGAGTATATATATACATATATTTTTTTTTCACGTATGTGATGGTGAAATAGCATGGCAGGATACTAATGGCTGTAGCAAGGTCGGAGAAAGTCTAGATGCAGATCAAGCTAGCATGTAAAGAAGCAATGTTTTGCACTATTATACATATGTCTGATGCTATACTTTTAACAGTTTAACAGGTCATTGCAAATTAAACCGTATGTTGAACACTTACTCTAAACCGAGTTATCAGAAAGCTAAACTCAGCAACAATCAATAAAATCAATATAATTAAAATTTAAACTTACTGTTTGAGCAGTCAAAGGGATATGCAGTGCTAACGGATCTGACCACAATAGAGCCGATATGTATAAGCTCATTTGAGGAACAGCTGAATTTGATCTCAGATATGAAATCATTATTGCCATCATAGCACTCGCTGTATGAGTCTAAATCAGACTTCCCTTTAACTATAATAAAGTAAGGCATAAAAAGTTTAACAAGAACTATCAAGATTTCATTGGGGATTTTATCAAGATTATGGGGATTTGATTTTGTTTTTGACTATAATATCTTGTTTCCAATGATATACAGCGTTTCATTTATACAGATTCATTATGACTTCATAAGTACACAACATTAATATGGTCTCTTTTTCCCTTTTTACTTTTGTGAGGTCATCGTAATCATTGCTTTTTCTTTTTGCTCAAACTCCCATAATTTTGAATTATTTTATTTTATCTTTTCCTGACTTTCTCCATTTGTCGTCTTTTCTCACATGCAACCTTTACTCTTCTTCAATTTATATGTATATTTTTTCTTTCTCTTCTCCACTCTAATTCCTTCCTCACTTTCATGCTCTGTTTTTAATTCCTTTCTCAATTCTCACTTTCTTTTCTCTCCAATATCTATTTGACAATAAATTTATTTAGCTGCTGTTCTCGTCTTCACTTCTCTATCTTTTAATAAAAAAATACTCCAATTGGTAGTAGATTATAATTACCAGTTCTAATGGCAAGTTACCTTTAGCACTATTTGCTACTTTGTTTTGCATCTAACCCTGACAATTACTTGTTAAACTAAACATTTTTTTATATTTATTAGAGTAACTAAAACCTTTTTGCTGATAAACATTCCCTCCCCTTTTGCTAAATTAATATATGCAACCATGACAGAAAGTATTGCTAGGTAACCTAGGAGATACAGTTCAATACTTACAAACAACATTTTGAATATAGGCGTCTGTACAAGGAAACGCTGCTAACAGAATAAGGCCGGTGGTCAAGAGTTTCATCATTTGCTTCTAAAACAATAAAGAAAGCATTATTAATTAAATAGCTATTTAAATTCTAAGATAAAAGCTGAAATATTAACTTTATTTTGGCAAGGAGTTTTAGTCAGGTATTTAGTAAACATTTATTCTTTTAAAACGTGTTACACGCTGAGGAAACTCTGTAAACTTTGATGATCTGTAAAATGATTTTTAAAGTTAATACTTGAGAGAATTGTGCTTTATGGCTGGTAAAACCACTATAAATTTTAATCATGTTTTCATAATTTTTGTTATAATTGCACACAATTTCAATAGCAGTTTAAAGAACTTGAGCAGAAAGATGCACGTCTGAATTGTGGAAATCGTTTGTAGGTAATCGATATTTTATGTAGCCTACTACAAATCTCAGGTTAAGTCAATCAGAAATGTGTGTAAGTGACTAACATCATAAGTTCAGTTCCAGTCTTCTAGGTGTAAAAGTATCAATAAAACTGACCGTGATTTTTAGGAAGAAACAGGAAACTTACCAGAAACCAAGTGTCAGCCATATTCAGCTAGTTTATATTGTTAGTCTCCAACCTATATGAATGATAACTCTTCTCTGCTCTACTAAAATACAATGTATGTTATTGACAAGCTAAGCACACACACTTAACTATTACTTCATGAGTCATTTCAAAGATAAAATACTACTCTTGATCTAGAAGAGCATTTATGTCTCTTTCCTAACTCAGTTTATGATGTAGAAAGGTTTGATTACTTTATTACTGTTTTAGTAAATAACAGTTGTTATCTATGTGCAAACATTTAACCAAAATGATGTGATGAATGGATTTGATCAAAACAATATTTTTAGATACATGTATAGGCTGTGTAAAGTTTCCTTGTAGTATCCAACAGTATATGGTTGTTTTATCTGAAGAGCCATCGCTATATAACGAGTTAGGCAAAAGTTACCGTATTAAAAGAATAAAAGCGCGGTCCTGTTAATACCTTTGCATAAATACATCTGATCATACATGTTAACCATGAAGTCAGTTTGTTTTCACTCAGTTCTTTTTTAATGGGTAAAGTCAGGGATGTAGAACTTGATCATAACAATATTTTAAGTTATTGGCCGTTGGCCAAGGCAGTTTATTTTGCATTTTTACCGGCACATATTTTTAGTGGTAACTTTTTTGCTCTTGCTAGATAGATTTGGTGTGGAATTTATATTTAATGAGGTACGATGTCTACCATTCCCACTAGTAGAAGTTTGTTCAGAATTAAGGTTTGATATATTTTAAGGAGTTGTCCCCTTTTACACTGAACTGTATAGATGGCTCTTTACGGAGTGAGTCACAGTTTGTCCATTTATTACAAAGGTCAGGATCAAACTATTGCCAGCTGAAATTTGTTTTTCTTGTCATTCATGCACGGTTTGAGCTTTCAAAATTTTTGTGTAACCAACATAAATGGCTTTGACATGACTTGTGTAGCCCACATAAATGGTTCTCAAGAAATTAATTTGACATCATTGACTGAGCATACAAGGTAAACACTTGGTCACTGTTTAGAAATCTACAAATATTTTTTTAGCCTGAAAGGCCTTTTTCATGGTGTATTCTTTTAACCTGTCTGCGAGGGCTTTCAGATTCACAGAGCATTTTATCACAGGCAACAAAAGCAGGGCTGAGCTTGCTAAGACAAAAGACAGTTAGGTTAGTGAGTATTTTTTAGATTTGAGATACTTTATCACAAAGACATTGAACGTGAGATAATGTGACTCATAATTATTTTACAAAGTAACTATCATGTAGTTTAATTACATAATTACATTATTGTTAAAATAAAAGGAATGCTGATATGGTAATCTGTACAAACTAATAGTGGTGGTGGCTAACTGATTTGTTCATTGGATAAACAAGGGCAAGACTAACAGTTAATGTTTGGCCGGATTGGAATTTAGTTATTTTTTACACTGAACACAAGCACCTTGTGTTCAGTGTAAAAAATAACTAAATTCCAATCCGGCCAAACATTAACTGTTAGTTTTGCCCTTGTTTTTCCAATGGACAAAGCATGCATGTACTCGCTATGGTTTATTAGTCTTAATTGACTAAGTGATAGTTATCTATCCACTCAATTTTGTCCTGGTATTCATTTAAGGCACATGAAGAAAGTTGGAAATCTGATAACCATGATACACCTTGTCAAGAAGAGCCACTAAAGAAAATCTTTAGAAATTCTTTAAATCAGCCACTAAAGAAAATCCCAAGATTCAATTCGACTCTCTATTTTTACGCATCAAGCCATACACTTGAACGAATATGCATGCGTTGTAAAAAAGTACTAGAAAAGTTACTACTCGTACAAATCAAGTACTCGCAAAGCTGTCCTTTATGTTTAGTCAAAACTATTTCTGCCGGTATGTCCATCCATCCTGAAATTAACTTGAGACACGATTTCTTTCAAGTGCTTAGACTATGATAAGCATTTTATAAGCGGTGTTCTGTATTGTTGTGCAGTCTAACTTGTACTAGTAAAGTACTATTGATTGGCATGACATCATCCTGCAAGCAGCGATGGCCTCACAGCTTATTAAAACTCTTATCAATGGCTGTGCATAAGCATCTTGCTTATTTTGCTAATTGTGCTCCTGCCCATATATGCGGGTGGATTGAAGAATGCTGCTACCATCAAACAAGAAGAACATATACTCATGCACATTAATCAAGAGGCTGTTGCTCTAGAGATGGCCTATCATAACCAGTGTTATGGCGAGTATATCTGCACCATGCTCCATGCACAAATGTGTAACGGGTGGTGAAAATGCTGATCAACCTTGCCTACAAAATCAATTAAAAAGATTGTTCAACACTTATCTATGGTACCTCAAAAATTTTAATGTAAAGGGACAAGCAGACAACTGCGCCTCTAACTATAGTTTTTGGATATTTCAGCCCAGGCTCTCTGAGGACAACTGAGTGAAAAACCTTGTCAGAGGACTAGTTCATATCTGTGGCAGACATAATCAAACTACCATTAATGCAGTGACTCCAAGCTATTGAGGATGTTGGGCCATCATTCTGGATGCCAAGGAGCTTATCCAAACCCTGCCTACCAGTGCCATTCCTCCAACATCCGAACAACATTCTGATACTATTTTTGATGTGCTTATTGCTCATGCTAAGAACCACAAAGCTGTTTGTGTGGATTTTGTGAATTTACAACTATTATGATAATAGAGGCCAGGAGAGTGAGAAAGGCAAAAGCTGAAGTTTGGAAGCAATTTAGGAAGTGATATTGGCTTTTATTGTTTCACACTGGAAGACTGCAGTTAGGCATGATACCGTGGTACTCTACACTACAACAAAAGGATCATGTTATTGGCTTAGTATTAATCCTTATGCTCAGCCCAACACTATAGAGTCGTCTACTTTGGCTTGTGATTATGAAGAGGCAGACAAGCATTTCGTATTGTATGCATATCATTTTTCTGATGACTATGCATAGGCAGTATGCAAATTTTTTGACATACACATTGATATCATGGCACTTGCCATGGTAAGAATATTAATTGCGGACTCTGTTTGTGTTTTTGGACACAGGGATGAGAAACGGACATTAGGTGTCAGTGTAATAGCTACTAAGCTTGGAGATAATTTACCAATGTTAAATTCTCATATGTTTGCGTGCTTTCTCTGGCTGTGGTTCCAATTTTGTCCTTTTGTCGATTCTGTAAGAAAATGGAAAAGAGTCATAAGAAACTCATCAAAACAGATGGCAATGAAACGGCTTAGAAGATCATTTAAGTTTCGCGAAACTTCATTTTATCTGTGAGACTTAAACAAGCACACTCTATGACAAGGAAGAAAAAATGGCACTCTGCAAAATGGCACAGAAACCAACAGGTTAAGGCAATGGCTATTTGTGTTCTAGCCTGGCATGAGTCAGTCCCTCTCCGCTATCAATCGCTGAAAAAAATGTACATGGTGCCAACTAAGTAGTCGCTACCAACATGTATATGGAAAGGGGCAACAACGCAACTTGCTAATGCAATGTTTATCTCTGTGTAATTCATACTCTACAAGCTGCTGTGTCTGCTCTAGCTTTATATTGATTGCATTATGTAGTTTTGTGGGCCATGTGAATTGAAGCACTTTTTCCATGCATGGCCATGCATTTTTCTTCTATTATGGGTTCACGCATATCACTAGCTGCAGTAATGAGCATGAAGCCATAATACATGTAATTGGCATGTGTAATAAGTATATGCCCAATTTATTTTATAGATTTTCCAGTAGGACAGCGTAATGTATTGGAAAAATGCATGTCTGCAGAACTGGAGGTTCAAGTCAAATCGGCAGCAGATTTTTTCCTCTTAAAATTTGATTGCTATAACTGGACAGACTGAATGGCTCACAAATAATTAGAAGCATCAAAAAAATCAAAAATCGTAAACATGTCAGACTCGAAAGACAAAAGAGAGACTACAAAAAACTTTTTCTGAAGTGCAATTGAGAAAACCATGAGACTAAAATAGATAAAAACAAAATACAAAAATTTAAGTAATGAACAGTGTTATACTATATTATATTATACTATATTATACTATATTATATTATACTATATTATATTATACTATATTATACTATATTATACTGTATTATATTATACTATATTATATTATACTATATTATATTATACTATATTATATTATACTATATTATATTATACTAGTACACTTATTAGCTCTGTACAAGGTGAGGTATCTTCATGAGCAGTTAGTAAATGGATAATTACCCAGTTAATTACTAGGGCTCTTGAGTGGCATAATGGTACTGTCTCTGTTTTTGAAACATACAACCGGTTTGGACACCTCAGTTTTGACACTTGTAGATGGATGTCTTTTTGTTGTGCTTTAGAGAGTTGAACAGACTTTGGTCATATTATAATAAAGACTTGATGTGCTACCCGGCGTTGCCCGAGTAGTAAAAAGGTCTTTGGTCATAAAACTGATTTGTATTCATCATATAGCAACTTTGCCTTTCTAACTTCCAAACTGCATATCATGAGAAAAGATTTGATGGATTGTTTCTGATGGAACAGTAACTGGAACAGGAACTAACAAGAACGGTAACTGAAAGAGAGGATAAGGGTATAATGGTTTCCTTATGGAAACATGATGGAAAATTTTAGATCTTGGAAGGAGATGACACCAATAGGAAAGGGAGGTAATAGTAACAAACAAATATAAAAAAACAAAACTTACACTTGATTGGAGGGAATTGGAAAGAATATAACTAAAGCCATCAACACATGGGCAGTGGTTGCTTCCAGATACACCAGTAGGATACTGAGTTGGACACAAGAAAACTGAAAGAATGGACAGAAAGACAAGAAAGATGATTATGAATAGACCATTACATCCCAGACAGGGTGTCACATGGTTTTGCTTAGCGAAAAATGAGGGGGGGGGATGACTGGCCTCAGTGAAGCTGTCAGACCAAATGTTACCAAGATGACCAAGACCAAATGTTAGCAGAAAACTAATATGGAAAAGCAAAAAGGAACGCCCAAAGCAAGATGTGTGACAAAAGAAACAGAACTGTATCTCACATACTGAATGAGTATGAAAAACTTGCTACGTGTGAATATAAGAAGAGGCATGTAAGGTGGAACAGCTTGTACATTTGAACTTATTTTGTAAGTATGAACTATCACATGCAAAGAACTGGTATGGCCAAATAGCAGAAAAAAACAAGAGAGAACAAGTAGAGAACAACGAGGCAAAATAATTGTGGGATTTCACCATACAACCAGATCATATACTGTAATACAGGCAAGTTGACTAGACATATTGGTGCTAGATAAAGAACTAGATCATGCGTGGTTGGTAAAAATTGCTATGCCTGGTGATGGGTGAGTAGAAAAAACTAAAGAGCAAAGAGAGTTGCGTATGTACCAGGAACTGGCTAGAGACATAAGGAAACTGTGGAAGATGTTAGTAAGTGTGCTACCTGTTGTGATTGGAGCACTAGGGGCGGTGGCAAATCTAAGTGAACAATTAAAAAAGTTGGATATGAGAAAAGGTTCGACAGAGCAGTTTTCTGTTCTGATATTACAGAGCGTACTGAATATCGGAGGAAAGGGTACCTTACCAGATACCAGTATACAACCAGACAAAGAGTTGAAAAAAATCAACCAATAATAATAATCAGATAGGCATGGTATTGTGTAGACTATAGGGAAAGATGAAAAAAACTATTCCATATCTTAAGTGAATGCAGTCAAATAACAGCAACAGAGTACAAGAAAAGTAATGATTGACTGGCAATAGTAGTGCAGTGGAATCTATCTAGACAGTATAGATTCAAATTTTCTAAGAAGTGGCACATCTACCAGACAGTAACAGTCTTAAAGAATGATAAACAAAAGTATTATGGAATATGAGCATTCAAAAAATCATGTGGTACAAGCTAGACAACCAGAATCAGTATTGAGAGACAAAGATATAGGAAACACATGGCTGAAAGATGTGGCAGTATGAGGAGACAAGAGAGTAAAAGATAAATAACAGTAAAAAGGTGAGAAATATCAGAAGTTTGCAAGTGAGTTGAAAAAAAGTCTGAAAGACATCCTTGAAAATTGTCATTACTTAATTGAGTTAGTAGGTGCAGGCTAGAATCTGGAAAAAGTGCTGATCAAACTGAATGTTAACAATAAAGAAATACCAAAAGCGCAGCTTGTCACACTGCTGGGATTGGCTAGAAGACTTGGTAAGGTTTTATATCTCCCTGGTCGGTTGTTCTAAACCAAGTTTCAAAGATGTCAACACCAGCTTAACATCATGTTGGGCTAGCTACCAATAATAATTATTGGCTAATATTGCTGTATATATATTGGCTGATAATTAGGATTGCCTAACATCCTTGAGAAGGATGTCTACCCCAGTCTAATGAACTAGGTTGATGGTAAAAGTATCACCGGCTTACAATGTGATAAAACCCATAATAATAAAATAATTTTGTGCAGTGCTATATGGTGCATTATATTGTAGTGTAGTGTAATAATTCATAATACTTATCCTATATTACATAACAGAATGGAGTATAGCATCGAACAGTACTATACCATAAAGCAATATAAAGCATGTTAAACATTGATGCAGATTTAGTAGAAGCGTTTTTATTGGAGTGTCTATAACAAATAAACTTTCGGCTATAGTCTCTAGTTTAAGCTTCTAACTCCTAAAACTACTGGTATAGCTGGCATCATTATATGAAAGTCTGTTAAAAAAGATGTGTAGTCCAAATCAAACAGCAGAGGTTAGCTACACTGTGTATTGTGTTTACTTTTAATTGAACTGCCGCCATTCCAACTACGTTTAACCCATTACTATCAGCATTTTTCGAAGCTGCTGATGGGTTTTTTACCCGCAACTTCAAACTATTGGCTGTTCTTTCAGTTACTATCAACACCTAAACACTAGTATCAAAGGTAAACTCAAAATTATTTCTATTGACTTTGAAATACTGTGCCATTCTTTGGCCTAGTAATTGGTCTTCACCATACTTGTCTCTAAAGCCAGAAAATTTAATGCTTCTGTCCCTGCTACTGCCCCTTCACTATTGTTATGGCTCTTTGGTGTTAGATTTTTACCACCTCTACAGTTACTGTACTTCTCCTTATGTCTATTTGTGTCTTGTTTCTTAAACTGTCTGTTTCTCTAGTACCTATGACTCCTTCAGGTTAAATACATGTACATACCGTATATTTGAGATCTACTCAACTTATTCCTTACATCACAAAGGCTGCCACTGTCCCATACATCTGTCTATTGCTATAACAACTGCCATACTTGACGTAACTGTTGTTATAGTAACATCTTTCTTACTGCTGCTATCTGGACTTCTTGCATAACTTACTTCTCTACCCTTATTTTCACACCCTTGAAGTAACTGACCTATTTCAATGTTGGAACAACTTCTTATCTCATGGCTATGATTTTTGCCATTGCAACAAAGTCTATCTCTGTTATGTACTGTACTACTTATTCAATATCTAAAGACACAACACTTTTCACTATTACATGTAGCCCTACACATTTTTTACAGTTCTTGTCCTTACTAGATCCTCGAATCCTTTTCTCATACCTACTAGCATTATGCTCATCACTGCTACCGCTACAATATTGTTTATTGCTTTCAGGACTACAGCTAGTAAAATATCTATCTACCAAATCGTACTTTCTATCACTAGGTCTAGCGTGCTATCTATCTAGATTGCTGCAAACTACTGCCTTCAATTAACACCTTAGCTAACTCCTTAATCCAACTTCTTAAGTTGTCGCCACCATGTTCTGTGCTCAAGAGCCTGTCTATATTATTTGCCATTTCACGAGCCCTCAATGTTTCATTCGACATGCTTAAGTTCAATTGATCATTCTTCATCAAGTCTCTAATCTCTAAATCTCTAGTTCAAGCTCACTTGGACCTTACCTTTCACAAACAGAGAAAACCTTAATCTACCAAAATTATTGGCAAATCGCACACATCTATGCAAATCTTCAACTCATTATAAAAACTCTATCACTTTCACCAGCTGCCTGTCTAACTGTCCGCGGCTTATGTCCTTTCAGAAACACGCCCTTCTGTCTATTGTGATATTACTGCAAAATCTGCATCATATTTGTATATATATATATATATATGTATATATATACATGTATATATATATATATATATATATATATGTATATATATACATGTATATATATATATATATATATACATATATATGAATACATGTATGTATGTACGTATGTATGTATGCATGTACGTACGTATGTAAGTACGTATGTATGTACATACGTATGCACATACGTATGTATGTATATATGTATGTATGTACGTGCTTATGTATGTACATATGTATGTACATACATACGTAGGTACGTATGTACATACATACGTAGGTACGTATGTACATACGTAAGCACATATGTACATACGTGCTTACGTATGTACATACGTGCATATGATGTACATATGTACGTACATATGTACGTTTGTGTGTCCGTATGTACATCTGTATGTACATATGCACATATGTCCGTATGTACATACATATGTACATGTATGTATGTATGTACGTACATATGTTTGTACATACGTATGTACATATGTACATCTGTATGTAAGTATGTACATCCGTATGTATAGATGTATATACATACGTATGAATGTACATATGTACGTACCTATGTACGTACATATGTACATATGTATGTATGTACATATGTATGTATATATGTTCATACGTATGTATGTATGTATGTACATATTTATGTATGTATGTATGTACGTATGTACATATTTATGTATGTATGTACGTATGAACATATGTATGTATGTACATATGTACATATATGCGCATGTACGTATGTACATATGTATGTATGTATGTATGTATGTATGTACGTACATACATATGTCTATATGTATGTATGTATGTATGTACATATGTACATATGTCTGTATGTACATATGTACGTATATACATATGTACGTATGTATATATGTATGTACGTATGTGTATATGTACAAATGTACGTATGTACGTAAGTACGTATGTGTGTATGTACGTATGTATGCATGTACGCAGGTACGTATGTACGTAAGTACGCATGTATGCATGTATGTACAAATGTTTGTATGTACGTATGTTTGTATGTACATATGTATGTATGTACGTCTGTACGTCTGTACGTATGTACATATGTACATATGTATGTACATACATAAATTTTCATAAAGATTTTATTAAAAATATCTATCTACGCCGTGGCCACTCACATAGTTGAAGCTCATACAATAAGACAAATTCATCTACTGCAGCAAACTCAAACCAATCATCATGGTTCATGCAGCATGCATTCAAGCCTCTCTTTCCCATTTCTGGCAATTTCCACATTGTACAAGCCAATTAGTTTGTGGGATCACATAAACATCCTGTAGTCAATAACACAAATGCAATAAATATATGTCATTCATAGATATGTCATTCTAACGCGTATCTACTGAAAGCTTTCAAGTTGGGAGTTAAATAGATTGCGAGTGTAATTTTAAAAATAAATAAATGTTTAACAGAAGCATAAGTACGCCGAGCCAATGATTCAAAGCTTTGGTTCTGGAAGTTAAAGATGTGCATTGATCAATCAATTTTCCTCAATTTCTACAAGTGAGAAATGAACATCTAAAGTCTAATCATAAATCTAGTTTACTAGCTAAAACTGCCAAAGATAATTTGAAGCAAATATAGCTAGGTGAAACAATAAAAAATTATAAAACGATGATTGGTGATAGCAAAAACTTATAATTCTATTAATTAGTGAATGTACTACTAAATGTAAATGAGTACTAAAATTATTACCTTTAATATATTCATCAATCTAAGCCATTGTATAGCTAGATGCTATGGATCAAAGAGAAGCCGTCAATAACTCACTGTGCATTCTTATCTCACACGAACGCACAGAAACTTACATTATAGCCTCAAACAGGGAAATATAATCTGAATGTAAACACAACAGTGTATCTATTATAGATATAATAGGAGACTCAAAGTAAAAGATAAATTTACCTCCATTCTCCTATCTGCCTCTGTAGCATAACGCTGCTGACGCCTGTCAGCTCTAACTATAAGCTGTCTGTCCCAAACTTTAACCACCTGATGCTCAGAAAACTCAGATTCACCTTCACAAGAACTGGAAGCATTTTTACAATTCTGTTTCTCATTAATAAAACATGTTGATCGAGTAATTCAATAAAGTAACAATGATAATTAATCCCACGGCCAAACGAGCGGAGCGAATGTTTGAGGTTTTTTATGATAAATGCATGTGAACACAATTGACGAAAATTTTTCATTAACAATGTTGCAAACCCTTGAATCAAAATCTCATCAACAAATTTAACCATTTTTTTGTAGTCGTTAAAGTATAATAACGATACAAAATACATATAAGCCTATTTAAATATGTTACCAAGTCTTTGTAAATTGTCGACAGTATCTTAAAACTTACCCATCTGATTGGATTATTCACAAATAGACAGATTAATTTGGCCAAAAATCGTTATTAAAACTGGCCAAGCCTTGCTTTAATCAAAATTAAGATCGGCAAACGAAACGCCGAGCGACAGAGAATAGAACCATTAAAGATGTAGTTGCGTCAAAAATGAAATTAGGACCCATAAAAGGCTAAAACATCAGCTACAATTTGATGCCATTTTTGTCTTTGTAGACCAACCCTGTCCAGAGATATATGCGTTTGAATGAGGCCCTCTTTTAAAAAGCTCACGTTCCAGCGGGTGCCAATTTCGTGACGTCACTAGCTTGTTTTCTGAAACGAAACCACGAGCGATAAATATGAGGTCGCTTCGTTAGCCAATCACGATTGCGAAATTTTTATATAGACCGTAATAAATGTTATCACTCGTAAAACGCGTTGTCTGTGATCTCGAAGAGTCTCATCGCTAGAGAATTCATGCTCATCGTTACTGATTCAACGCGTTTCAACAATTACTAAGTTATACATAGTTTTAAAATGGCTTCAAGTTCGAGCGACCGCTACTCAGAGTTATCTGAGCAACGTTTAGTAAAAGATTAGAGTAGACAGCCTATGGCCAAAGCTGACAGGCGTCAGCAGCGTTTTGCTGCAGAAGAAGACAGAATGGAGGTAAATTAACTTAGAGTCTTCTATACTTTAGTAAATGTAATATTTTTTATAGTCATAAATACATATACTAATTAATAAAATGATAATTCTTTGCTATCTCCAATCATCGTTTCATAGCTTATCTGCCGTTTTACCTAGCTATAATATTTTTTTCGAATTTTCTTTGGTAAATTAGAATCATGATTACAAATTATTTTCACACATAGGAAGTGGGTAAAATCGATTGATCATTACAAATCTTTAATTTCCAGAACCTAAGCTTCGAATCGTTGGCTTGGCGTACTTGTGCCTTTATTAAATGTTTATTCGTTTTTAAAATTACACTCGCAATCTATTTAACTCCCAATTTGGAAGCTGTCAATGGATACGCTTTAGAATGACATATCTATGAATGACATATTTATTGCATCTACTTTGTTTACATTTACTTGTTTTACTGATTACAGAATGTTTATGTCGTCCCACCAGCCGAAGAAGCTTTGTCAGTGTGGAAACTGCTATAAAGGAGAAAGCAAGACTTGAATGCGTGCTGGATGATGTTTTGTTTGAGTTTGTTGCAGTAGATGAATTTGTCTTATTGTATCAGCTAATACTATGTGAGTGGCCACGACTTGAGGAATATTTTTAATAAAAGCTTTATGCCGAGATGAAAATATTTTTGCTTGTAAAAATTATATAATAAAATAATATTGTTGAAGATAATGCAAAACATGATTTGCAGAATATTGTAGTGAATCGGATATGGTATATGGGTGTCCGCAGAACTGGAGAATGTGAGTTCAAATCCAGTTTGCAGCAGACTTCTCATCCTTAAAACTCTATCCCTGTCTATATTCTTTTCAAAGAGGTGGCTTGCTAGTAGTAAGAAACTAGTAAGAAACTAGTACGTAGGCAATAGGTAATAGGCGACATAATATGGGCGGGGCTTATGGGAGGCTGTATATCGTTTATATGGGTAGCTGCAGAACTGTGCTGATACAAAGACCGCGTTCTACATAAAGTGACTAGACAGAATTACCGTAGACCGGTAGAATTGGTAGTCGGTACCCAAATGTTTACACAACATTTGGAGAAAGTGAGTAGAACAAACTTTCAATTTTCGTTATTTGAGGCCTTTTAAACATTCATAATAATGCATCTGTAGCAGGATTTAAAATTTTATTCTAGCCAACACGAGCAAATACAAAATAAGATATATGCCAATAGAGCCGCGTAAGACTAGACTTTTATCGCAAATAGCCGATGTGAATACGAGAGATAGAGAGAGGTTGCCAAACGCGTGACATCATTTTTGGCGAGGCTGGGCACGTTTTTGTGGCCTGAGCGTTTTTACGGTGATCAGATTTTTTCGGTTTTAATCTTCAAATATCTTGGCAATGCGATCGCGTAACACAACAAACAACATATCAACTGATAGAGAAAAAAAAATGCTTTCTTTTAAGATCAACTTAAATTTTGACGCAACTACATCTTTAAGTCGTGCACATTTCACAAAAAAAATAACGCGCACATTTCACCGGTCGATAGCATTGTCGAATTGCTGAAGGTTTCTGTAATTAACGTAGAAGTACAGAAATCGTTTCTTTTCTGCCGATTTCCAAGTAGCTGAAATTTTGGAAACTTTTGGGTACTTTGGTATTCTAACTGATGTCCAAAGCAGTGAAAGTAAAGGAAATGACGATGATTTTTTTTTCTAACAATTCTTATGAGATTATTACAATATTTAATTATAAGTTTGGATGACTATTGAAGTGTTATAGTCGCACTAACAACATCGATGATGGGCAATATGTTACTGTTATTATTTTTTTCTAAATAGTTTTGTTAAATAGGTTTTCTAACAATCTATATAAATATCACAACTTCTTGATATTGTTAGCTATGTCGTTTGGAATAGTAAACAAAATTGTGTATTCGTTTTCTATTATTACTATATTGATAATATTGGTTTTTCTAATAATATCAGTGCATTTTACTTCTAATATTGGCCAATTTTGCATTTCTCCTATTGAAGGGGAGAGATATAAACATATAATCTTTTTCTTTCATTATTGCTGTTTGTTGTATATAATAACACCTACACACAGTACATTGCGGCTACCATTGCAGTTTTCCTATCGCACTGCAGTGGCCTTTGACTGTTAATATTGCATTTCTCAACCATCAGTACCCTTTCTTTTTTTCCAATATCACTTTGGTCGTGGGCTGTATGACAGGGGAATTTCTAGTTTAATAAATATCGATGTCGATGCAATCTAATAATAGAGTAAAATCCCTAACTTTGAGATCACAGACAAAACATTTTTTGAGTGATAACATTTATTACGACCTATATAAAGATTTCGTGCTGATGATTGACGAATGAAGCAATCTTATATTTATGGCTCGAGAACTCGTTCCAGGTGTATCACTCGATATGTCACAAATGAGGCACCTGCTGGAGTCTGAGCTTTTAAAAGATGGCCTCAATAAAACGCATATGTCTCTGGACAGGGTAAGTCTACAAAAACAAAAATGACATCAAATTGTAGCTGATATTTTACCCATTAATTGGTCTTAATTTCATCAAATCGACCTTTTTGATGCAACCACATCTTTAATATGTTTATTTAGTTTGTCAGTCTGGTAAACTGAATGTCATTAGTTCAAGACTCATATTGGACTAGTTTGTATTTTCTAATTGTTTACTTGTGTAGAATTTTGTAATTGAGTGAATGTTTGTACATATAAAATAACGACTATTTACTGAAACAAACCCGTCTGCTATCATAAACTGAGTTAGGAAAGAGACATAAGTACTCTTCTAGATAAAGAGTAGTATTTTATCACTGATGTGACTCATCAAGTGATAGCTAAGCGTGTGTGTGTGTTTAGCTTGTCAATAACATACATTGTATTTTGGTAGAGCAGAGAAGAGTTATTATTCACATAGTTACATAGTTCGGATACTAAACATAAACGCTAGTGTTATGACTGAAACTTGGTTTCTGGTAAGTTTCTTGTGTTTTTCTAAAACTCACAGTCAGTTTTATTGATGCTTCTAAACCTAGAAGACTGGTACTAATCTTATGATATTAGTCACTTACACACATTTCTGATTGATTTAATTTGATATTTGTATTAGGCTATATAAGATATCGATTACCGACAAACAACTGCCACAGTTCAGAAGTGCATCTTTCTGCTTAAGTTCTATAAACTGTTATTAAAATTTTGTGCAGTTATAACGACAATTATGACAACACGACTAAAATTTATAGTGGTTTTACCAGCTATGAAGCACAATTATCTCAAGGATTAACTTTAAAAATCGTTTACAGATCATCAAAGTTTTCAGAGTTTCCTCAGCGTGTAACACGTTTTAAAAGAATCAATGTCTACTAAATAGCTGACTAAAATTCCTTGCCAAAATAAAGTTAATATTTCAGTTTTTATCTTAGAATTTAAATAGTTGTTTAATTAATAATCTTTTCTTCTATTGTTTTAGAAGCAAATGATGAAATTCTTGACTACCGGCCTTATTCTGCTAACGGCGTGTCCTTGTACAGACGCCTATATTCAAAATGTTGTTTGTAAGTATTGAACTGTATCTCCTAGGTTACCTAGCAATACTTTCTGTCATGGTTGCATATATTAATTTAGCAAAAGGGGAGGGAATGTTTATCAGCAAAAAGGTTTTAGTTATTCTAGTAAATGTAGCAAATATTTGATTTAACAAGTAGGGATCAGGGTTAGACGCAAAGCAAAGTAACAAAGAGTGCTAAAAGTGACTTGCTATCAGAAAGGCTTATTATAATTGACTACTAACTTGAGTATTTCTTCATTACAAGATAGAGAAGTGAGGAAGAGAGAAGCAGCTAAATAAATTTGCTGTCAATGGGATAGCTAAGAGAACAGGAAGTGAGAATTGAGAAAGGGAACGCTAATAGAAGAGTTCAAGATGGAGCATAGGATGGAGAAAAAAAATTAAGACAAGATGGAGAAAGATAAATATAACAATAAAAAGGAGAAAAGATTCTGTACGAGGCTGCAAGTGAGAAACAAAAGCAAATAGGGAAAGTCAGAGATAAAAAATAAAAAAGACCTGAAAGTTATGGGAGTGTGAGCAAAAACAAAGAGCAATGATTTCAATGACATCACATGAATGGAAAACTTAAAAGGAAACAATAATGACTTTATTAACTTTTGAAGCCATAATGTATCTGTATAAAAATGCAACACTGGATAGCCTTGGCAACAAAATACAATTGTCAAAAACAAAATCAGGAGTGTTCACTCCCTAAACAAAAATTGCTCTGTCACTTTGTTCCTACTTGATAATTTTTATCCAATTTCTAACATCTTACTTTATTACAGTTGAAGGGAAGTCTTATTCAGACTCATATAATGTGTGCTATAATGAAACTCATGATTACCTCTTTTCGATCAGACTTATCTGCTCCTCAACAGAGATTATACATATCAGCTCTATTGTGGTCACATCTGTCAGCACTGCATATCCCTATGACTGCTCAAACAGTAAGTTTACATTGTTTACATTGTAAGTACATGTATATATACATATATATATATATATATATATAAATTGTTTCCTCACCCCGGTTAACCCTTATGGGTGGTAGTTTCTGCTCTAACTCGGGTCTCCTACCAGAGACCTGGGAGTTTGAGCACTCGCCTCAATATCTTAGCTGTTCCCAATAGCGCACTTTTCTGCAACTCACCTGAGTTGAGTGCTGTTGGTATTTGGGCAAGGGTATAATATATATATTATATATATATATATGTACTATATATATGTATATATATACACACATATACATATACATTTGTATACATAGGTATATATATATATATATATATATATATATATATATATATATATATATATATATATATATATATTAGCTTTCGCTGGACTAGTAACACACATTTGGCAGTGATAAGGGATATCAGTAGCAGGGACTGGCCAAGACAGACTGAACCTCTCCCCTGTTGCATTGGCCGACCAGAAAAAAAGTTTGTAAAGCCCTGCTTTTGTGGCTGTGCGTGTCACATGTACAAGAGCAGGGAAATGTACACATCATGTACATGAAACATGTACTCATATAAATGTACATACACTATATATGTATTTCTCAAAGTTGGTAATGTGTATGTGTGATTTTCCAGCACTAGCTATTAAAATCTTGGAATTAAGATTTCACATTTTGATGGATTTGAACTTACAGAGGTCACTACTGCAAGTTTAAAATTCATGTGCTCTATCACTGAGCCATACAAGATGTAATGATCTAAGCTTTTATCATATACATGTACCATATAGCGTATGCACACGCTAATTATTTTAGCACTGCGCCCACGCGTTGCGATGCCCCTGTTAAGAAACATTTGTGGGCATAAGTACGAGTATATGCAACACGATGCTTCTGTGACTTTTTTCTTAAGGCTAACTTGTTCCGCTCCAAAAATATCAAAAATATATAACTCAAAAATAAATCAAAAATACTTTAACTCGAACTTAATTGATGTGTATTGATTAGCTACGTTGTTAAACATATATGCTGCTTGCCATGGCAACTTAAGTGCTATCGTTATAGTAAAAACTGATCCCAAATTGATAAATGACAAAAATTTAGTTAAAAGTTTGAAGATTACTAAAATACATACTAAAACTTTCTGAAAGTATGTGTTTAGTAAACTAAATTCATTTAAGTTAGCTTTGCCGTTTATATTACATGTCTGGCTCAAAGTTAAGAACTCTCTATATGGTACATTGTATTATTATATTATCTTGCAGACCATAACCACAAAATGCACTAAAATCATTGCAGGTACCTATAGTTACTAAGGTTAAAATAGCATTTTGTTATTATTTTTATGATTTTGATGATCTTTACCAGGAGGTGGTTGCATTAGATAGTAACTATGGGTTTCTATACCAAACTATGTACATCTATAGATTAGGATATTTTTGCATGCCAGCACTATTAATTCAATTACAGTAAACACTTTTCTCATGTTGTTTAGTTTGAAAGTTAGAATGGCAAATGTTGTTATATGTTAATTACTAATAGGTTTTCTGTCCAAAAACTTTTTATTTCACGAACAAAGCCAGGTAGTACAGCTAATATATTATATATATATATTACATATATATAATATATATATATATATATACTAGCTGTACAACTCAGCATTGCCCCATTAATACAAAAGTATTTGCACAGAAAATTGATTTGTATTTAACATATGACAACATTTGCCATTATAACTTTCAAACTAATTATCATGAGAAAAGTGTTTTGTGTAATTGAAATAATTTAGGAGAAAAAAAAGCATCTGTAAAAGTTTTCAAACTTTGTCATACAACTGTAACTTTCAAACTTTATATCAAAAAGAAAATCTTTTGTGCAGGTCAAATAAATTAATAAAGGAAAACAACCATAAAAGGGTTTAGATAAGAATGTGAAATAATTAGCAAGTAATAGCTAAATTAAATCATTTTTGCTAAAATATGATTTGGTAATGATACAATTAATACGAACTGAGAAAACAAAATAAAAATTAGGAATATGTTGAATTAATAATAACTATTCTTGCATAGAAGTCTATGTGTATAAAAAGGTTACTGTTCCACCAGAAGCTATCCATAAAAACTTTTAACACAACCATACTGGTACCTCTCGATGCTGGTACAAATGTAAAAATGAGATATCATACTGTCTTTGTCTTCTGAATCAAAGAGAGAATGTCGAAGCTCTTCCTATAATTGTCCGCAGGAGAAGAACTGGCCTTGACCCCGAATATAGTATTTGAACCTTACAAAAAAAATTATTAACAGAGACATCATAACAGGTGGCCGCAATGCTGAAATGAGTTGTGTGTGGATAGGTATATCAGTTTGCATCTTTACATATTGTATGGCTTAGTGGTAAAGCATTCAGATTTTAACCTTGTGGTAGCAATTTCCGTGAGTTCAAATCTATCATATTGCGGAATTTACTTTTCAAGATTTTAATAGCATTAGCTGGACCTACATACGACCAAATTTGAGGAATATATATATATATATATATATATATATATATATATATATATACATATATATATATATACATATATATATATATAAATATATACATATGCATGTTTATTTAAATACCAATCAATATTATTCCATTCTTCAAACATGTTTTAATGCCATTGTTTTTAGCAACTTCTCAATTTTGCTTTATTGCGGCAACATATCTGTAAAAAAATTCTCAATGAATGACCTTTATCTCTTTGATGCCCATATATGTAGATGTATAATATTTGGCGGTCTATATCTTTTGATGCAACGTTTTTACAGCACATACACAGTGCACTGCAAGCAGAAAAACAACTGATAAACTCATAAAGGGATGTGAAGGAAGAAAAGAAAGTTGTACCCTCTATTCATATGCACTATTTAGTGACTGCCCTAATTATAACATCAACAAAGTTTCTGTTCTTTTCCAGTGTATTTCAGGTATGCCATTGTTATTTGCTAAAGACCTTTGCTTGAATGTTATGTAGCTCTATTTCATAACCCTTTTGCTATGCTAAAGTTTTATTAAAAGTGGGGTTCAAATAGAGGGCGTCATTGTATTGTTCAAAAGTTTTCCTTAGATTTTTGATAAGATAAATATAACTCTGTCACGAGTGAGTTGAATGTCGCCTATATTTTTACTCTCCTTTGAGCAGAGTGGCATTAACTCCTTTAGATGTAAAAAACTGCTTTATTTTACCTCCAACTGGTTGTGAATTTTGTTAAAACAATGCATTGAAAAGTTGAGACATATCTCCACCAGTTAATATATTGCTTGCTATTAATTTAGCAAGCAATCATGTAATGCTCTTATAGTCTGAATTGAAGTTTGTTTGAACTTTCAATTTTTGATTTGATTATTTTAAAGTTAAGGCTTTTTATTTCATAGCTATTTTTTAAAATGTTGCATATAAACCCATTGCACTCATTGATATGTTTGCTGCAGTTTTCAGTCAAAACTAGCTTTTTATGTGCAATAGATGGTGAGCTATGAGTATCGACTTGTCAAACTCTGAGTTTTGATAACTGCAATCACTCTATCAAATATTATGTTATAAATCTGAAAATTTATAAGCTAACTAATAGTTATTCATCTAATACTCTCAATATATAGTCAAGATCAAGAGACATAAATAAACCATACTAACAATAAAAGCAGAAACAAAAATTAACATATTTAAAACAAAAATATTTGCATCACTTGCTTGGCCAGATGTGTTTGATTGTTGTTTTCATTTGGAATAATTTTCTCTTTTTGTGGCTACTCAATACCTTTCATGGTGTTTTCTGACCTCAACCCTTTTTCTGCACTGCTGTACTAGTCAATATTAGACCAAACCATTTTTTAACAGAACAAAACATCTTTGGGTCACTATTTAGGTGGAAATAATAGAAAACTTAACCGCATTTATGGCTTGTACGCTCAGCATACTAAACCCACGTTTTAGCCTCAAAATAGTAGCACATATTTCATCATCATTACCAAACCGTTTTTTCACACATGTCAAAATATCAAGACCACATTAAACAAAGAACCACTATTAACCTAATACAGTTATTAATTATTTCTATAGCAATGCTTTTAAAGTTTTAAAGAAAAAACTGCAATGCTTCGCAGTTAAAAAACAGGCTTTGATACAAGAGGCAACCACAAAAGGATTACTTGTTAAAGATGTGGCCGCTTCATTATAAGCACCATTTTGTAAAAACTTTTCCAATAATCCCTTGCTATTATGGATTCATATAAATCACATATTTTCAATGTGGTGGTCAAAAAGAGTGGCATTCAATTAAAGGGTGCCACTCTATTTTTCAACCCTTCTATAGTGGAGGTCAAATAGATGTGCCGTTTCAATAAAGGGGGTGTTCAAAAAGAGGTTTTACTGTATGTGTTAAATGCACCAATCTCTTAAGTGTCTTCTTTAATAGAAATTACAGAGTATTAAAAAGTACTGTAGAATGGAGTATACAACATACCATGTAGGTAGAGCATATGGCTACATAACGTAAAGTTTGCTATAGCATATAGTGTATACGCTAAAGAAGTGTACTATGAAATATAGCATTGAGAGAAGTACACCATAGGATACAGTATACTATTGAACAACTGTTAACAGTTGTTAACAGTTGTTAACAACTGTTAACAACTGTTAACAGTTGTTAACAACTGTTAACAACTGTTAACAACTGTTAACAACTGTTAACAGTTGTTAACAGTTGTTAACAACTGTTAACAACTGTTAAATGACAGAAGAAACAATTAAACTTTAGAAACTCTCATCAATTTTACTGAGTTAGTTTTACTGAAAGAGCTCAGTCTGTCCCTTTTCACGCTAACATAAATTTCTTATTTCTACTAGTTTCTCCGCTACAGAAAACCATTCTATGAAATAAAAATGGATTACGCTCATCAACAAAGCTTCTCTAGGAAAAACACATGTACCACTTATCTTTCCTTACTTGTGACACTTTCATCCTGTCTTGTAATCATTTATCAGATGGCCTCATTTGCATCAACAGGATATGACAGTTTATTTCTTCATCCGACTTTGTTGTGTTGATGTTATTGTTTCAAGTGTTGTTTCAGGGTTTTCACTGTTGAAGTGTTTTCATCAGAGTAATCAGTGATTAACGGCGAAGGCGATTTATTGCATGCTTACTGAAAGATTTTAAGGATATTACAATCAGTTTATATGACGCATGATAGTAAATGATAAGGGAGTTGTTATTAAACTATGTTGACACTTTAGAAACTCCTCCCACATGATAAATAATTTGTTAAGCGCTGTGATTCATATACTATTATATAGCAAACACCTTAAAAGTCATGCTACAAAAGTTAAAAGGATACTGTATTGTGCATTGCAAGGTCAGAAGTTATGTGTATGTATCAAGGTTTGACGACTTTCAGATATGCATTAAATTTTACCAGCTTTTCTCAGCAAAATTGTGAATGATCAATTGAACCTATTTTATTATGTGTGTCTAAAAGAGTTTTCTACATGCTTAAAAAAGAATGCTACAGCAATAAAAAACAACTATTGGGCACAGAAATGTTTGATGTTATGTTTGTAAGCTTACATAATTTACTGTAATACAATTAATGTGAATTAAGTTTATATGAGATTACATAATATGTTGTAAAATAGAATATTACATCAAATAGGATAATATGGTATGATACAATTTAATGAAGCCTAAAATGATATTTTAGCAAGCAACAACATATAAAAAATATAATGACCCATTGCACATGAATAGAAAATTACGTACTCTAATATAATTTATTTTAATACAATATAAGTTACCAAAATATAATAGAGCCTAATATAACATAATAACATAGGATATCATATAACACAAGGTATAAAGATGTCATCGTTTTAGAAACAATCTGTTTAAACAATCGATCTATATAAATCAATAATTATCTATATAATCGAATCTAACATAAAATATTATATTATAATAGGATATAATATTTAAAACTGTCAATGTTTTAGAATCATCCGTCAAAGAAATGTGTGGTTTAGATTTAGATGGTAAAGAGATTAGCTACACACTCCCTGTATACTTCACAACACCTGACTTCACTGATCTCTTTGGACATTATGATTCAAGCTATTTCTGTCAATGTAAGGTGGAGTCCTCAGCTGATGTGAAGGTTCTTTATAAAGACATAGAGCCTCATGGTGACTGCCTCGAGTTTGGAAGTAAGTAAAATTAATGGTTGCATAAATTCTGAAACGCTATCCGATATGCTAATAATTGTTATAGTAACATAACAATTATTGCATAAATTTTATAAAACTATATGTCGATAATTGAACTAACAATTTTTTAACGTAAGATTAGTAAACAATACTTTAGTCTGCATGTTGTGGTAATAGAATGTAAATGTTGCCACAATGCATATATTAGCACAAATTTATTTAAGCAAAAATGTAAAGTGATAAAATTTTCATGCTAACATGATATTAATAGACATGAAAAATATACATTAAAAAAACCACTATGTTAACATGAATAAACTTTATTTCAATGGAAGCGGAAAACCTGTTTCTTAGTCCCAACCTAATCATGTAATACAGTATATTATACATTATATACCTACAGTATATCATGCATTATATACCTACAGCATATCATACATTATATACCTACAGTATATCATACATTATATACCTACAGTATATCATACATTATATACCTACAGTATATCATACATTATGTACCTAAAGTTACTGTATATTATGCATTATGTATGAAAACTATTAGAAAAGAGATGGTAACTTTTTTATTACTATCATTTTATGATAGCAATTGATTCTCTCATAAAGATAGATATAGCATGAGATGATGCTTCTTCAATTTAAATATCTTTTCAAATAAAGAATTTAGTTTTCCAATTTTCCCACAAAGAGTGGCAGCAGACAGTTCGGTGACATCCCTTTACTTTTTTGTAGAATTTGCTCTTTTTCATCTTTTTTTACTGATGGAACTCATTAGACATCTGGTTAATCATGCTCAAGTTAAATATATATATTTATATATCTACATATATAAATGTATATATATATATATCCATTGTATATATATTTATATATACACTGTTACATGTGTTCACACTGTATATATGAATTTATATATATGTTTTGTAAAAAAAATTTCAATTACACACACTAAATGACGCGTTAATTAAAACTTTATTAATCTTATTACCTCTATACAACACGATGCTTTTTCGTGTTTTATGTACTTAGTTTCTGGTTTTTTTTAAGGTTCGATTGCTAAATCGCAGGCAAAGCTTTTCTTGCTGACAATCGTATTATCTCGAGTAGGAATAGCCTCTACATTCTTTCTCCGTTTGGTCAGACATGCAAAGACAATCAATTTGCATTTGTACCACTTTTATGCATAAATTGTTATTATTAGTCCAACATATTCAGGATTTTTTTAGTTCGTAATAATTGTATCATCACTAAATCATATTTTATTGTAGTTGTAGCAAAACAGACTTAGTTTAGCTGTTACTAGCTAATTATTACACATTTACATTTAAACACTTTTGCAGTTGTTTCATGTATTTTGTTTCTTAATATATTTTATCTGCACACAAAAATTTCTCATGATATGAAGTTTAAAAGTAGCTGTTGTTGAACAAAGTTTGAAAACCTTACAGTTGTTTTATTTTTCTCTTAATTTATTTCAACTACACAATACACTTTTCTCATAAATTTTTTATGTGAAGTTTGAAAGTTAAAATGCTAACAGTTGTTTTATGTAAAACAACAATAAATTTTCTGTTCAAAGACTTTTATTACCAAAACCATGCTGAGCATTCAACTCGTAAAAATATATACGATAATTATATGTATTAGTATACATAATATTGATATCTATTAACATTAGCATACATTAATACACTTATTTATTTATATGAATGTATAAACTATACATATTATATCTAAAAATACCCCTCTCATACAGCCCATGACCAAAGTGATAATGGAAAAAGAAAGGGTACAGCCGGTTGAGAAATGCAATATTAGCAGTCAAATGGCACTGCAGCGCAATAGGAGAACTGCAATGGCAGCTGCAATGGTAGCTGTAATGTACTGGGTGTTATTATGTACAACAAACAGTAATAATGAAAGGAAAAGATTTTATGTTTATATCTCTTCCTTGCAACAGGATAAAAGCAATATTAGAAGTAAAATGGCAAGCTGCTGTGTAATATACACAAGCTGGGGGCTGTATATCATTGGTCATAGCAACCGATATCAAGAAGTTGTGATATTTATCTAGATTTCTGTATTTATACCTAAAAATTATGCTGAATTTAAAAATCTAACAGAGTTTAGCTGGTTGTCATAGAAATAGATGTATATCTATAGGAAAATGTAGGCCTATTACTTAATTTTGCAGATATTAAAAATGGCTTGGCAGTTCCGCGATATTGGGCACAGCCGTAATATCATCAACAAAATCTTTAGTAAAATAATAGCAGTAACATATTGCACACCATCAGTCACTATATACTTCAATCATGCAAATTCAAATAATTATTTTTATAACTAAATCTTATAAAATCGAATAATTATTCTTACAGTTAAATATATTAATAATCTTATAGGTAATATTGTAAAAATCGCTAAAAAATATTATCGCCATTCCCTTTACTTTCACTGCTTTGGACATCAGGTGGAATACCAAAGTATTCATTATAAGTGTCCTAAATGTTAGGGTCCAGCAAAATCGGCAAAAAACCGATTGCTTTTCAGTACTTCAACATTAATTACATAAACCTTCGGCAATTGTACAATGCCATAGACTGTTGAAATGTGCACACTTTTTTCGTGAAATGCGCACGACTTGATTGTTCTACTCTCTGTCGCACCACCTTATCGGCGTTTCGTTGCCCGGTCTTAATTTTGATTAAAATAGGCTTGGCAAATTTTTATTTTGGTTTGAGGCCAAATTAATCTGTCTATTCATGTATAATCTGATCAGATGGGTTAGTTTTAAGGTATTGCAGAAGCCTTTCAAAGTCTTGGTAACATATTTAAATAGGTTTATATGCGTTTTGTATTATTATTATACTTAAACGACTCTACACAAAAATGGTAAAATTTGTTGAAGAGATTTTGGTACAAGGGTTTGGTCACGGCCGTTAACAGATAAATTTTCGGGAGTTGTGTGCACATATACATTTATCAAAAATCTCCCAAACAAATATATGTATAACATATATAGACAATTCACGTCTAAGAATCTAAGAATAGAAAACAAACTTTTGTACCAGATTTGAACTCACAAAGACTGCAGCTGCATGTTTATTAATATACAAGCACACCTAACCACAAGGCTACACCATTCTTACCATTTCCATTGCTTTTACTCTACACTGTATACCCTCTCCGCAAAGGCAAACACTCAATTATTAGTTAAACAGCGCGCTGCCCTCGATTGATGATGCTCTGTTATGAGATATTTTGCTTTACTGTATTGAACACGATGTTTTTTTGGTTCTCCCCATATGCCGAAGATTTTTTTTCAAGTTCTTTTCCATACGATATCAGCAAAGGATTTTCAAGAAACTGAAAATTAGCAGTACAGTTGATACAATAAAAAAATTGTGATGCTGTTCGCCAAAATTTCTTCTACAATGCCTGAAAGAGATATACATTGCTTGCTATCTTGGCTCAACGTTGTTCGAATAATCTCTGGTAAAAATCAATTTGAAAGCAGATGAGTGATGAAATTTTAGTTGCGAGCTTCAGTTTATTTAGTAAAATGCATACTAAAACGTAGTTTTAAGTATGTTTTTAGTAATGCAGTGGCTATAGTGAGAAATACTTTGCTGGCTACATTTTAGGAAATAAACTAATTATTCATTTTAGTAATCTTCACTAGCAGTAGTTGCATGTATATCTGTATTTAGTCGTTCACTATTATCTTCCTTGTGTATTAAATAACATCTTACCACAACTTATATAATTGCAATCACGAGTTATGGACATTAACTTATGTAATACTTGTTGTTTTCATGGTTCAACCATATAAAAAGCTAACACTTTTTTCTGTTATGGCAAGAGTATCTCTTGGCTGCGATTGTCCAGTTATATGTAAATACTAGCTGTGCCACTCGACGTTGCCCGTGTAATAAAAGAGTCTTTGGACAGAGAATTGATTTGTATTTAACATATAACAACATTTGCCATTCTAACTTTCAAACTACATATCATGAGAAAAGTTTTTTGTCTTATAAACATTGAGAAGTAGTGAGAGTTTTTGCTATTAGCCAGTTTAATAATGTGAGCAAACAGCTTCTCATGACATTATGCTATGACCCGTGTCATATGCAAAGCAGTTAGATATTTGCTCTCGCATAATGACTTATACTGGGAAGCTAGCAATTCGATTTTTGTAGTCTAGTGGGCAAGGCAGCAGACTGGAAAATGGCTGGATCCGAGATCGAATCTTCTTCGATACGGAATATATATTCCAAGATTTTAAGAATTATATTCGGACAACAGTTACTGACATACAATGACATACTTTTAGAAATATATATATATAGATATGTATACTAAAGTACTCTACGCTCATGCAGAATTATTTTTGAGCCTAAAAAGGAGAATTAGCCAGTGTGCAGTGTAAGCTAAATTTACAGTCGGCTAAATTTATTAAAGTTAAACTCAGTTGGTTTATTCAGGTATTCAGATGAGTACTCTCCGCGGAACGTACTGCACGTAATGTTACAATTGCTTGCAGATCATAACCAATAAATACATTAAAGTTACTGTAAGTTACTATAGCTACATGTACTAAAGTTAAAATTTTGTTCTGTTACTGATTTTCAATATGTACGGTACATATATAAAGACATGATGATTTTCCCAAGGGGGTGCTTGCATTATATAATTACTAATGGTTTCTATACCACTCTATATGGTATTTTTGCTACAACATGGAAACAAATTAAAATCCTATTAGAGTATGCCAAATAATTTTGCGTCGTCGGAAAACAGATTTTATTTAGCCATTACTCACTCATTATTTTGTCGTTACATTTAAACACCTTTACTTCTGTTTCATCTTTTCTCCTAATATATTTCAACAAAACACCTTTGTCGTTATATGAAGTTTAAAAGTTGCAGTGATTTGCAAAAGTCTAAAAAACCATTAAAGTTGTTTCATTATTTTGTTCTTAATTTATTGAAACTGCCCAAAACACTTTAATCATGATATGAAAATTGAAATTTGAATAGTAACTGTTGTTATATGTTAATCGAAAATAGATTTTCTGTGCAAAGCTTGGGCGACACCAAGCATTCACCTTGTATACATATACAAAACCTGTCAAAATATCAGCTAATCAATTTCAATAAGTTTTTTGTTTTAACATTGCTTAGGGAACAACTCCTGAACTCATAAACATGTCTGACATGGTAGGTATAATAAAGCTGTTGAATTAATTTCAGCTGATTTGAGTACGTCTTGCAAATCTTCTACACCAGCAACCTCGTACAGCTTTTCATCCCAGTTCGCTTGGATTTTTAAGACGGGTAGCAACAATACAAAAAAAAGAGCGTGGTTCAAGATCTCGAACGGTAGGTATCAAATTTTTGTTGCTATAGAACACGAGATACCAATCAGATCATCTGATTCCAGGTCATACCTGTTAGTAAAGCAGTGACTTTTTTACGCTCTTTGACAATGTACTTAACTAATTTTACTTGGAATAGATTACCTCCATGGAACATCTTTGTTGAGAAGATTTTGTATTTATCATGAATGTTAAAAATTTCAATTTAACTCTGACCATCAATTTGATAAATTTGATTTTAATTTAAACCTCACACATAAAACTTATTTTTTATTAAATTTCAAATTTTACCTGAAAGTTACGAGAATTGTAAATGAAATGACTAAAAAGGTTGAAAGCCACACAAGTTCTGTTCAGTGGTTTGTCACTTTGCACACATATTTTAGTCTAGAGATGATTACCATGAACAATTTATAAAACTTGTGTACATGTTGTTAAATAAGAGGCTAAACCCCTTCACTACACGAGTTTCAGACTAGTTCACAATAAAATTTAATAAATTAAAATTTGCATTTATGAAAGCCTTAGGCAAATATTTATAATGAAAACCAAACATATATAATGAAAGCACAAATCTTTATAATGAAAGCACAAAGGTTTTTCTGTTTGTTTTTTGTGCGTTTCTCTTATTTATACATTGTTGATAGAGTGGCTATCCCACTTTTTGCCAAGTTACAGATCGGTCTTTTATTGTTTAAGTACCGGTAAATCCGGAGTGCATTGTCATTTTAGTCAAGCTGCTTCGTTGAGCTGGCCCTCTGACAGACCAGCTTGCTTCCAACACTCGCCTTTTCAGGGGCATCATTGTCAAATTGGAATTCCAGTAAAAAAGCTAGCTGGGCCCATGCCATATGTTGCCAGGCTTCATAATCTAAGCAACTTATTTCTTGACACACCAACTCAGGATTAGCTAGGTTACCGTTGCAACTGGTCTTTAGATCTTTTACAGCTGTGCAGGTTCCGGCATTTTTGTCTTGGCAAAACTTCTGGACCTTTTTTGCTTTGTTTTAACTTTTGGCTGGCCTGCTAGCACTTCATACAGCTGGTTGGTGTTCTAGATGCAAGGCAGTTTTTGGGGTCGGGCCTGAGCACTGCAGTTATTGGAGGTAGCTTCTTAAGTTCGATCTTCACTCATGGTAGCTGAAACCCTGCTATCTTCTTCAGAGCCAGCTCTCTTTCCTTAGTGTAAATATGTATTTTGGTGTTGTAAAGGAAAGTTAGATCCTGGCTCATTTGCTACTTAACTACGGTTGAAAACTATAGTCTTTACATACTTTTACCTACTCTAAATGCGTCTACAGGAATATTTGCTCTCCTCTTTAATATGAGATATATGTTTATAAAAATACTGTCATAACCATATGACCAGATACAGGTCTGGCTACTTTCTACTTAACAGAGTTTGAGGCCGGGGTACAACGCTCCTAGTGACTCTGTTGCAACTTATGTTTGGTCAAAAGCGAGAGATCGCTGGAGTTGACAATCATCTGTGAGTCCTACTTTTTTAGGTTGAGAACATGCCTCACTCAAACAGGTCCGCTAAGTAAATGACCTCCCTGTACCCACAAATACTTTACCAAACATTGTTCTCCTACAGGGTCTCGGCAAGCTAATTTGTGTTATCTAGAAATATTTGCTAGTTGCTACAGGTGAATCTTACTTTTTAGCTGGCGAAAGTGTTTTTCAACTGGTCTATTGCTCTTTTTATCTTAGGAAAAGTACTTTAAATGGGGATCTCATCTATTGTTTATGGCAAATAGGCGACTGGGTCTGTACGTTGGTAAATCAACACAGCTTTTAGCTATTCTGTTTTACTATTTAGCTATTGGTCGGTCGCAGTAGAGACACAAGTCTTAGCTAGTTAGAGTTTCTTTTCACCTTTCACAACAAAAATGGCACAGAAGAATGGCAGCACTTTTGACATGAGAGCTAGGATAGATTTTTCTTTTATCCAAATTCTCCCATTGTATAACTCCTAAAATGCTGGCTCTGTAAAAAAGTTGGGTATTTCTCTTCTGAACTATTAGCCATTGTAGGCTACTGCATTTTTGTTTTCCAGATTTTTGTCTGGTTCTGTGATACTCAACAACTGTCTCCACCTTCCATCATCTCAGGTTCCAGTTTCTGTAGCAAAGTGTTTAAAGACGTTTGACTCAATTTCAAATGAACTAAAAGTAAAAGTAAGTGTGAGTGCTTGTTTTCCAATATTCAGAGGTCGACTACACTCTTCTTAAGCAATGCAGATTATTTTGTTGGATAAATCCACCACTTTTTTGCATAGGTTTTTTTCAGCATACCTAATCGCCGAACTGGCCTGATTTTTATCTAATCTGGGATTGTTTCAAATGTACGCCAAAGCCAGGCTTGGTGTCATGGTCCGTGGTAAAAAATCAAGCCATTCAGCCTTTGCATTGTTCATTCTGTCCATTTCTTTACTGACCCCAGTTGTCAAAGTTGTCTGTCCTCCTGCCTCCGTTGTAGGATGTTTGGGGTTTTTATTATTTCTGTGTTTTTCTTGGGAATTAATTGTAGCCAGATTTCTTCAGTCTGGGTTGCACTTTTTCGATTTGAGAAGGCCTGACTCCCTCAATTTTAACTTTTTTTAAGCAAACATGGTACGCCTCCAGCCAGACCTTGCTTTATATTGAGAATTGCTTTTGCGTTTTTACAAGATAATGTAGGTGTGGTTTCGCAAACTCAGCAGAGAAAATGTCGCATTCAAGTTAGCTCTTGAACCTGATTTTTCTACAAGCCTCAGTACATTTGTCATCTTCTTGATCGCCGAGTGAGGTGTGCCAAGGTATGCAATCATAAGCTGTGAGGCGAGCAAGTTCTACTCTCTTTGACTTTAGGTCAACTACAAGAGTTCAGGGAATTGCTCAGTCAAACATGTAGGTTACTTTTTTGACCATCACATTGGCCTGCAGATGGTAGAAGGTGATGTATTACTTGTTTGCCATTCATAGTTGGGAGAGCAAAATAATCCGCTAGCTTCCAAACTGAATTTTTTTGTCAGTGTGGGTCGGTTCGGGTATGATCAGCACACCCTTCCATCCACTAATTTTGGCACATTTTGCATCGTGGCTTCTGGTATGATCAGCATATCCTGTAGTTTTATGAAATGGTTAGATGAATGCCCGGCATTGCCAGAGTATCACAACTCAGCTTATGAACAATGAGAATTAATATAGTTGCCTGCCACTCGCTATTAGCCTGGCACATTGCCGATGGATAACTAGAGTAAGCTTACTAATAAGAGCTACCGCTCTCCACGCACCCCATGACGTTACGCTATCGCTCTGTGTCGTAACGGAGAGCGGTAGCATATTTGCTCTCATATAGTAACATATATGGCCTAGTTAGTCCATCAAGCTAGTGTTGCTAAACTGGTAAGGCATTGGACTGGTGAATGGGAAGATCTGAAATCAAGCCTTTTGGAATGCGGATTCTTTATTCCAGGATTTTATTAGCTAAAGCTAGACATTTACAATGATGCACAAACCAACATTAAAAAATGTATATATAAATTTGAAAGTACCAGCGCTCACATGTTACCTCTCTGGCAGCAACAAGTGGAATCACTAATTAGGCCCTTACTTTGACGTGCCATGACCAGACAGAGAGCATACAGTTTGTTTTCTTGGTAGCTATTCTGGTTCTACTGTGCTTAGGATACTAAGCTTGGCTCTATGGTTCTTAGTGTTTTGGCTTAACAGTTTCCTAACTTGACACTTAACAACTCTTCACTACCTGCCTAGTGGTTTCTATCAGATTGTGTCAGGCCCGTAATAGTTGGAAGCGGCTAGATGTTTTTCTCACCCCAAAAGTAAGCCACAGCGTGTGTATGCAGCATATCAGACTACGTTACCTTGACTCTGAGAGATCCTATGCTTCTAAGAGTGGGCTCTACATCTTGTGCAGCATTTTGAGTTTTTGGCTTTCCAAATCATGTGCTGCATTTTAGAGTTGCTGCTGACCACTTCATTTGTAACAGCCGCAGGTCTAATGTATAAAATGTCCTCATGTATAATGTGAACAAGGCTTGTATCGATAGGTATAAAAAATGTCATCTGTGTATGCAATTAAATGACATTGCTGAGAAAAGAATAATTTAAAAAAAATTCTATGGTTTTTTTAACTGCTATAAAAGACTTGCAGAATTTTTGTGCTAAATCTGAAGATGTTTCTATGCTTTTATAAAAAGTGTTTGCATTCAAATACGATTTATCTTATTATATATTCAGCAACTGATTTCATTACAGGCTCAAAAAGCGAACTGAAGATAATATGTAGTCCACCCTCATGGACAGCAGCTGCAGGTGTGTGTGCAACAGCAATGTTATAAGATCTTCTCAAACTGTCTATTCTTCGTTGATCCTAGCTTCAAAAATACTTGAACCTGCGCCAATAATTCAGTCAACTACAAAATATGTGTACATCTCATTGATGAAATAAAATGATGGATTAAATACTTCAAATTTAAAGTTACTCAACAAGACCATTTTTTGTTCTGGAAATTGTAATGTAAAACTAGATGAAATAGAAAAAAAGCATTCATGTGAATCTAGTTGAAATTTGTATGTGTGTCATCATTTGTTGTTACAGTGACTGGAGGAATGGTTGCAGCAGGAGGGATCATTGTGATATTAGTTGTCATCGGACTTGTCTTCTTAACGTAAGTTAAATATTATGTTCGCTTACTCGCTCACCCTTGTACATCTATACGTGTATCTGCTTTGTTTTCAGTCAAGTTTACCCTTATGCAATTGTAGGTAACTTACATCATACCAAGCATGCCATTATATGACTGTTTTCATTTTTACTCTATTAAGCACAATCTTATAACAATGTGTAACTTTGGCTTTAGACCAAACATGCCCTTGGCCAAGTATATTTAAGATGTCTGCCTACTGTTCTTTAAATTTTCCCCTATACTAAAATGCTCGTTTTGATTAAAATACCTTTGTTCATCTTTAAGCTAATCACTCTTTTGTACAGTTCAAAAATATCTCTGTCTACACTCTCTATAGTACATTGTATATCTCTGTGATATACTCTCTGTCTGGCATGTTCATGATTTGTTAGATTAAATTTTTCTTCTCCAGACTTAGAGATAAACACATGAACTTTGACCTTTACCGAGCAAATTATTATAGAAGTGATAGTATTTTAAGAAAAAATACGTATGTAGAGTTAAGTTGTGAATTTGTGTACAACTGGGTCTTTATCATTTTGTGTGTGCGTATGCTCTCATGCCATAATGCTTTTATGAGCTTAAGTGCATTTGTGCTTATGCGCTCACATGCTGGTGTGCTTATTAGCTTAATGATCTAATAAGATTATACGCTTATTTCTTTTTGCGCTTATGTGCTTATGTACACACATATGCGCTCATGCGCTTATGAGTTTATAGGCTTAGGTTTGGGCGATTGTGTGCTTTAACTGTAAATAGATGATCTATAGCCTTGAATATGTATTGTGCTATGTGCATGTGAAAGTGTAGGTTTCAGGCTTAACTGGATTGTCAGTAACTTTGATGAATATTAATGTCATGATCTGCTTATATGTAGAAGAAGCCTGAAGGCTCAACAACGCAACACGTCAATTCCTATTATGGTTGGTACTGATACGATACCCCTTCAATACACCCCTACTCCTGTCCAAGGTATGAGTTTGCTTTGAGACCTCGGATTGTTTAAGGTTTTATTATCCAATTAAAAAAGCTATTTTGTTTGCCATCATTTTTTGCTATTTCATATAAAAATTTTCATCATACTAGATACCACATTTTTTATTTAAAAAATCGATTTTTTTTAACAAATTTTAACAGGAAAATATTTCATAAAACATTCAGGCATTCTAAAGATCCCATATTGAGAAATCCTAATTAAAATATACATTGTAAAAGTATAATTGTTTGAATAAAACTATATAAAATATAAATAAATAAAATAAAACTATATATACATATATATACGTTTATTTATTTTCATTTAACATACAGAATAGTTACCATTCTCACTTTCAGACTGCTTTTCATGAGAAAGGGTTTTATGCAATTGAAATAAATTTGGAAAATGAGTAAAACAACTTTAAAAGTGTGTAAATGTGTTACGGTAGCTATATACAGTAAATGTAATTTATTTACTGGTTTTGATCTGCTAGAAAATGAAAAAATGCAATGTACTTTGTGCAGTATGTATTTTATGACATTTTTACCTTTGAGACAGATGTATAACATACACTGTATAACATAAGCACTGAATTTAACCTAAATGACATTAGCTTACTAAACAGATAAATAAAGTTAAGTTTTAGCATGTATTTTGCTAAACTAAACTTCAGCTTTGTAGTAGGCCAAAGATTTATTGCTTAACTGTTTTTGAAATCGTTTTTGCTGTAGTTTACTATAAATAACGCTGAACTGAACTAGAGAGTGAAATTTGTATCTATTTCAGGCGCTGTAAGATGAATTTTGATGAATAGCATATTAGCATTTTTGTTATTTCAACATAATCAACACAGCGACTGCCAAATTTTTATTTTGAGAAAAATTTTGTTAGTGTCGTATCGCGAAAAAAATTAAAAAATTTTTTTTCTCAAATGGCTAAAACAACAAAGCATCATGTTCTACATCAAAAGGTGAAAAAATCAAATGGAAAAGGGATCGGAGCGTAAATGTGCACATTTAGCTTGTGCAATGACAAAAAGAAAATACAAAGTATAGCGTGAGCAATGAGGGCGATAAAAATGGCTTAGCCTTGTGGTTACATTAATTTTATTGCCATAAACGGTCAGACGAACTACCGACAAGCAACAGATGAATGACAGACAAATGACAGACTGTTGACAGACAACAGACATATTACAGACAGATGACAAGCAAACGACAGACAGATGACAAACAATTGACATATGGCAGGCAGACAGATAACAGACAGACAGATGACAAACAAACACTGAGATTTATGTTTATAGATGTAAACTAGCTGTATGTCCAGCGTTGCAGGGGTAATAAAAACAGCTTACAATAGTGGCAGGTACTTTTGTTGCCATTGGCTATGTTGACTAATTAGCCAATGGCAAAGTTAGCAAATTGGCTAATTTGAGTAACATAAGCTAGTAAATTTGCTGACTAACTAAGATTAAGAGCCAGTTTGCATGATTTTGCAACTTTGACTCTGGACCTTAATTAATGTATCCACCAATATCAAAAATCAGTGTTTAAAACTTGTGCAACAGTGTTTTTTCTTTAAAAAAATCTTTTTGAAAATCATTTTAAAAATGTCGTTGAAGTAGGCAATGTTTTACAAAAAGCATCGCCCATCAAGCCAATGTAACATCTAATAATAAAATGGAGACATTTGTAGGTTCGACCAAAAAATATTTTAAAAGAAGATACATCGAACTCATAAAACATTTTAAAACACTTTTAGAAAAGTAATATATACTGTATATATACATGTATATATTTGACAGCAACTCAATTGCATGGAACTATTAGTGGTAATGATTTTAACCTGGGGTTTTTAATAAACTTTATACACAGCTTTGATTGACTCAATTATTGAGCACTTTACTTTACAGTCTAAACCACATATACTATATATAAAATATATAGTCTACCAAGTATATATAGATATATGAGCACATGCATTTATACTTTTCCGAGCAATGGCTAAATATATACATGTTTATATGTATATATATATATTGCTTAGAAAAGTATACACGCTTAAACATATATGCATATATATATATATATATATATATATATATATATATATATATATATATATATATATATATGTATATGTATATATATATATCTACACATATATATATGTATAGATATATATATGCATATATATATATATATATATATATATATATATATATGTAAATAGAAAGAGAGGGAGAGAAAGGGAGAAAGGGGAGAGAGAGGGGGAGAAAAAGAGAGAGAAGGATAGAGAAGAAAGAGAGGGAGAGAGAGAAGGTGAGAGAAAGGGGAAGAGAAAGGGGGAGAAAAAAGGAGAGAGAGGGAGAGAGAGAGGGATAGAGAGGGAAAGAGAGAGGGAGAGGGGCGGAGAGCAGGGAAGAGAGAGGGAGACAGATGGGGAAAGAGGGGGAAAGAGAGGGAAAGAGGGGGAGAGAGGGGGACAGAGGGAAAGAGAGATATCTACAATTTATATCACTAAATTAAAGAACTGATAAGCAGCTATTTGTAGTCACTAATAAAGATGTTAATTTTACAGGCCAGACAAGTGTTTCTACTCCTGATATCAGCAGTGAAGAAGAGAACCCAAATAACAACAGACAAGGTGAAACAAATCAGTTGGTAGACACCTAGTTAATTAGCAGATAAATCCAATTAAAAGCAAATTGGTTTATAGCTTCTTCCGACGGCTGGTTCAACATATTCACATAAGAGGCAGCATTCCTGTTCCTATTACAGCAGCATCATCTTTAATTGTTGCTCAACGGCATGGCAGCTAGTTGCTGACATCAACTAACACTGCAATAAGAGATTATATCCAAATATTATTAAAAACTTATTATTCTCAATAAAACTATAATATTCAAGGTAATCACTATGGCATCCAGGTGACTGAGATCTGCTGACTATTTATATCGATATGCTTTGACGGCTAACCTCTGTGTGTTTGCTAAACAACAAGCAGACTTGATGAGCATAAGATTCTATACGGAGTAAAAAATTACACCAGATTTGTTTTTATGTGAATTTGCAATGGGTATGCAACTCTATCAAAAGACTTAGCCGATTGATGCAGATTTTTTTGTTTTTCTCGACAAAAAAACACAAAAACAATCTTACCATTAACTTACACAAATGTGCAGTTTTGCTGGTGTTAAAGCAGACAGCATTGTAGCCTTCTGCCACTCAAGACCTCATGACATAATTTCAAGAAGACTATTTTGTTTTTATCAAGTTATTTGCTGAGTAGAGTTATTTGCTCTCAAGCTAAAAGTTAGAGATTTTGAGATAGCCAACGCTTGGTAAGCCTGCCACTAGGACAAAATTGTAAGACAAAAAGCACAGTGTATCAAGCAAAAATGACAGGAACAGACAACAACATGAAAGAAGTATATTTATGTTGTTGTAAAGTTTTTTCAGCTGTAGATGTCGTGTGTTTGAACTTTTTTAGAATGCTTTTGTTGCGTGCATCGATCTTGGCTTTCATATTTGGCATGCAAGACCAGCTAAATCATAAAATGTGTGTGTTAAATATTTTGTGGAGTTTGGGGGTCTTAAGAACGCATTGTTTTATAATGTTGATAAAGCTCCTGTCAAAATTGGTTTTCACATTTTCACTGTATCGGGGATTGTACCAGATTGTTTGTCTGTGTTTCTGTCAATTTTTCTTTTTGTTTTTTTTTGGGTTTGTATTCAAGTTGGTACTTGTAACCACCATCTTCATGTGCTTTTTAATATGGTGCTTTGTCTTGGTTAAATTGTTCTTTATTTGAGAATATGCTTCAGTCTTTGGGTTTTACTTCGAGTAGTTTAGGCCACCAAAAGAACAGCTAAATAAAAATACTGCTACTCACCAAATGATTGCTAGGACCCTAAAGATTAACAGCATAATTGAGCAACTTGCTATGAAAGAAGCAAAGTTCAAAAACAAATCTAATTGCAGACTTATAAATCCTGCAAAGTCAAAAATAGGTATAATTAGCAGATGGATACTTGTTCACATAAACAACAAGCTGATAAAGAATAAAATAGCAAACATTTGGAAGGATATGCGTGCAGTAGTAGATGAGTCCAACAACATACCTGACAAATACATTCATCTCATTTAATGTAGTCAACTTCTACTTCTCCATAACCAAAAATTTACTTACTAAAGCATTAGACTACGCAGGGAAACGAGCATATCTAAATTCAAACAGAGAAATAATCACACAAGCAAAGAAATAATTATTATTTTACAACAACGAACCTTTGACAAGAAGAATACAAGCAACCTACATATTTGATGTAACAATGGGCAGCTATCACGGAGCTGCAACTTATACTTTAGTAGGTACACACTATACTACTATTTACTTACATACAACTTACATATACTTTATTTGTATACATTTCTAATTGTATACATAAAACCACAGGCTAACTCAGTGTTGATTCCACTTCAGTGTAAAATGATGGTTTCTCATGAATTCGATGAAAGTAAAATATATCGTATTGTTGGTTGAAGCTTAAAACAACCTTTTAAACTAGCTAACAACTGTTTAAGCAATCATAGCATAGATTGCTTTGTTATACGCTGTATTTCTTGGATTCATTACAGTAGGTTTGTTGGGTCAAAGTGTTTCTCTATAACTAAACAGCTGATTATCACAGCTGAGCTAAACATAACAGATTTATGTGTATATACGAGGGAAAGTTTTTCATTTTGGTTTATAAACAATGTGTTTTAGGCTACTTCACGATTAAGAATAATTAAAAAAATGGATATTGTGAAAAAACGTCACATACTCTCAGGTTTGGCAGAAGGTCAAACTAAACAGCTAGAACTGATTTTTACCCTAAAAAAATGTCTGCGCAAAAACTATTTTGCATCTTGCAAACGTGACAATATCTAATGAAGCCACTTATAGAATATCAAAATATCACATCTTATTATTCAATGCTAACTGTTTCTTATGCTTTTGCTAAACTATCAATACTTTGGCGTATCCATTGGTCACTAACAATAAACAAGGCATCAACTGTTCTAACTAACTTTAAACCAGCAAGCTGTACATCTTGCAATACTGAACTCCTGTGTTCAACTGACCCAGATACATGCAGTATACAATAAACAAAGAGGAGAAATAAACACTATATAACAAGACAGTTATGCAATCACTTGAAAAATAGACAAAGAGGACGTAAAGGTATAAACGATATATAATGAGAGGGTTAGGCAACCACAGAATATTTAAGACAAAATACAATGAAATGGCTGCAAGAAAGTTTCGTAACATATTTACTCAAAGTACCTGTTATACATGTACTATGATGAAGTGATTTTAGTCGAATGAAGCACATAAAATTTATACAACCTCATCAACAAGGATTTTGCTGCCTACATGCTAAATTTAATTGAATACTCTAAATGGATTCATTATTAACACTCATTTATAACATGTCTTTGTAATTATTAATCGAGTCGCTTACATTTCACAGTTTAATTTTATTTTTCGTTCAATTATTTATTAATGTACATAAAGCAAGCTTGCTTATAATTCTTACAAGAATAGTGCAAAAATAACTGAAGCAATACGCATTATTGCGCCTTAGTATCTCAAATACGTTGAATGAACTCTCATCATTTAAAATAATCTAAAAGTAAGTGTTCTTGACAAATGATTTAAATAACAAAAACTACTTATTCACAAACTTGCTAAAAATATTTGCTATAACTTAATGCGTGTTTAGGAGTTGTCAAATCTTGATGCATACACAAGAATAAAAACAATGGGTTTTTTTATTTCAACTTATCAAGGAGCTTTGGCTGGCTCAACACAAAATTCTTCTCAATGCTCTAGCATGATGTGGTTGACAGGTAGTGGTATCTGAGTTATAGTGGTTAACAAAGTATCCATTATGTTGGCAAAGTTTCTAAAGTGTAAACATGATTTCATAGCAACCCCTTTATCAGTTGCTATTATGTACCATATACACTGATTGGTATGCTCTTCAAATCTTAAAGTAAACATGTGCAATAGATTACTTATGCTGTCAATTACTGATTACTTTGACCGCAACACTTCAACAGCGCTTCATTCGAACCAACTTGAATTTAATATCAAAACAATGAACTCGTAAAGTTTACATGACAAATTTATGATCAAGGTTGATGAGAAACCAAATTGTTTTATTGTGTTGTTTCAATTGAAACCATCTGATACAAATTTACAAAACAGGATGAGTGTATCACTAGTAAAAAAAATCGGTAGTATGCGTGATTATTTTGTTTTTTCTACATAACTTTTTGTTAATCATACACCAATTGCCTTTTTTAAAACAGTTTTCTGTAGCAAACAAACTAGTAGAAACAACCAAACTCTATTTTCAGTACACTCTACTCAAAGATAGTGAAAGCGTTCTATGCAGCTTACTATTTATGTGTACCTTTACCTAGTACTATGACTTCGCAGTGTATATATTCTATTTTATCATATTCTGAACTCCATGAAACACTCTAACTCTCTCTGTTACACTGTAGATCATCAATGCCGCTTTCTACTTCACAAAATATTGGAATGTATTATATTTTAGACTATAGTTCAATCTAATTTTGGCACAGTCTAATGTACCTTACACTCCAATGTTATGATAGATGTCCTATTGTATTATTTGATACTTTTGTTGCTATGATACTGTAGGTCTTATAATAAACTTTATTTTATTTAACATTCTTTACTGAAGCGAGGTACCTTGAAAAACTTGGTATACTGTCTTCAATACTGTTTATAGAAACAAAGTGGGTTAGTATAGTAGAACAGTAAACTGCTACTTATTAGAGCGTGTGATCCTAAAAACCATTGGAAAGACTAAAAGATAAATTTTGCAAATCTACCCCAAGGATGTATGTTTATACAGTCAAGCTGCTTTTACACACTTTTGGCAATCCTTAATGAGCATAGTTTGTTAGTTGCACCAAAATAGCTAGTTGTCATTCAATTTTTTGTTGCAACTGTGAAAAACTTGCGAAGTCAGGAGTCAGCAAAGCAATTAAATTGGTCAGTTTGACCAATAGCTGTTAAGCCGTAACCTACTCACTTATGTAATATAAATAATGCTACGGTTTTTTAGCAGGGCAGGTTGTTTTTGGCTCTTGATAAAGACACATAATATTATCACCATAATAAAACTGTTTATCCGTTAGAGAATTATTACTTCTGATCATTATTGAATTATTATCACTCAAACTAGATTGCAACAATAATTATATAACTAAAGAGTTATTGTTCCTACAAAGAGTTGAGTTGCCTCCAGTTGGTTTTAGCAGGTTTTATCTCAGAAAGTATTGATTGGGTTTAGGGCACTCTTGGTTTCAACAGAGTAAAAGTGAGTTGGTTCCAAGAGCAAATCATAGATACGCCAAAAGTGAGAGTAGCCTCCACCCTACTTCGAGGAGTTTTCTCCATTACCATTTGTTGCTAACTTTAGATCTATGACCTTTGGGTGATTTTTATGAAATAATAATGCTATTCAAAGTTGGTATTCATATTTTATCAGCAATAGTAATAATAATACTGTAAACTGTAATAATCTTGTTAAATGGTTCGACTCGAACATGTTAACAGTCTTTTAAATAATGGCCAAAAAAAGTTTTTTCTCATTCTGGGACGCATTTGTAGTATTTTATGGCACCAGCTTATATAAAATTTAATGATGAATAATGTGGTATCAAAATATTTTATAGACTGTTTGGCTTGAATGTTGTGACAATTTATCTGGGTTCCTGCCAACTTATAGGTTTTATTAGACAAGCAATTACATGTATGTTCCAGTAAAAAAAGTTGGTAACAAAATAATTAGTGATGCACATACAAGTTACTCATGACAATCTCTCACAGTGCAGAGACTGCTGAGCATACTGTAGATTAATCTTCAGATAATCTTCAGATAATCTTCAGATTATCTGATGATTGTCCTTACCAAGCATGAAACTAATAGTAATGAAGTGATTTATGTAAAGTTTTAGTCTGTTCTACTGATTTTATAAATATAGTAGATAATACATATCAATTATATACATATACAAATCATATACATTCATATATATTTATACACACTTATATATCCCATGAAACTTTTAACCAAATGTTACCTTTGTTACTAGCTTAAGTTACTCAAATTCATCAAATACAATTTCATCATATTACTGGTATTACAACAGTATGTCAATAATATGAACTAATATAAAAAAACTTACACGTATGACAAAGATTGAGATGCTTTATGGTATCACACAATATTATGCCAACACAAATATTTTGCACACATTTGGAATTGGCTCAACAGTTGAAATATTATTTAGCAACAGGTTATACATATCTTAGCTAATGACAAATGCAGTGTGGAGATATACATGTAGTTAGTAGCAGAATAATACAAAAACTAGACTTGTCGTCAGAAAAATTAAAAAAAGTGAAGATCTTACAATAGCAAATATAAAAGTACATTTAATTTGTTTAATCATTTTTGAGCAAAGCAAAGGCTTACAATCAATTTCCTATTCTAATTGTGGCTAAAAAGTGTGTAAAACATTTGTTAGGCTTTTAGACTTTGTTGTTAGCAAGCTACTAACAGCAACCATTAATGAAATCTACAAACTAAAATGTAAACTTACCATTTGAGCAGTCATAGAGGTAAGTGGTATGTCATAGGGGTAAGTGTCGCTAATCTCAATATAACTGATATGCATAATTTCAGAGGTAGAACAGGCAAGTTTTATCGATGCCGGTTAATCATGAGGAGGATTACGGCACCGATTGTGAGAGCACATTCTCTATAAAAGCAATCTTACATTTCTTATATCTCATTTCACTGTAATGAAATATAAAAAATCTGCTAATAGGTAATAGGAAGCTGACAGAGCAATGATTACTGTTTTTGTCTTTGCTTATAATATCTTATTGCTTATATTAGCCGGATTTACACACTTATTAGTAGTATTCCTGACAATCCTCTGAATCATAAAAATGTGTTTAATAACCTCAGGAAGTCTTCCTGCGTATCAGGTGCATGTTCTGTTTAACGCTCTGAGATAACACCCATTTGGAAGAGATCAAACTTTTTATTTATTTTAACAATGACTGCAGCTATACCTAATTAAGTGAGTGAGCACTATCTCTTTAATACTGTCAACCATATATGTGTGGATAAAGAAGTAAGATAATTTTTTCTGACCTTTACCTACACCTCTTAAGCAGTTATAATATGATTTTAAAATTCTATCAAGTTGAGCTGGTGTTCTTTTTAAATAGTTAATTTCAAAACTGTCAATTGAACTGCAACTCTTGTTTTCATTTCTGGTTTCCTTTGATATTATTTATGTTGATATTTTTTCATATAATATCACTGACTAACACTATCTGTTACTCTTTATTTTTTCTTGCTAGCAATCTCTTTTCCTCTCTCTCCTTGTATTTTTATTTCCTCTTTTCCCTCTCTGTTTCTCACCTTTTTTCTCTTTCTATCTCCCTCTCTTTTTATCTCTCTCCCTCTCTCCGCCCCTCTCTCGCTCTCCCCCTCTCTTGCCCTCCCCCTCTCTCTCCCACTCTCCATTTCTCCGTATTTCCCTCTTCCTCTTTCTCTCCCTCTTCCTCTTCCTCTTTCTCTCCCTCTTTCTCTTCTTCCTTCTTTTCCTCTTATTATCTTTCTTTCTCTCCCTCCCTCTCTCCCACTGTCCTTCTCACTCTGCTCTCCCTATCTCTATCGCTGTCTCCTCCTCTCTCCCTTTTCTTCCCCTCTCCGCCTTTTTCACCTTTCTTCCCCTCTTTCTCCCTATTGCTCTCCCACTCTCTCTCCTCCTCTCTCTCTCACTCCCTCTCTCTCCCCCCTCTCGCTTTCTCTTTCACTCTCTCCCCCTCTCTTCTTCTCTCTCCCTCACTCTCTCTTTGCCTCTCTTTTTCTCTCTCTGCGTTTCTCTCAGATGCAAATTAGGCAATTCAGATCCAAGTAAATACAAGTAATGAATATAAGACAAGTTTCAATTGTTTAGTTTATAAAGCATCAATGAAACTGACTCAGTTTTTGTAAGAAACCGGAAACTTACTAGAAATATATTTACTAGATTTATATATATATATATATATATATATAAATCTAGTAAATATATTTCTAGTAATATGTTTCTATATATATATATATATATATATATATATATATAAATCTAGTAAATATATTTCTAGTAATATGTTTCTATATATATATATATATATATATATATATATATAAATCTAGAGGCTATATAAACTAAGCTATATATATAAACTTTCTAGAGGCAAACAACTTGACCATTAAGCTACATGGAATGCAATGGATTCATTGGACAAGTAGTAACCACATTGGTTAATATATTTAGGCTTAAAACGCTTGCTTTAGGTTAATAGCTAGCTCTGTTAACCGTTACATGAAACAATTTTCAAGCTAGCCCAAAATAGTCTGGTGGCCACAGGGCATTATTGTGTCAACAGGTGGCTGAGAATGGGGTCTATGGTAGCTTAAGACTTTTAGCATGTTCTTAACCTAGTCGATATTAATCCGGTTTACTACCGCTATTTTAGTTGATAAGCTTAGAGTAATTGGCCATTAAATAGTGGGTAATATACCCTAATACAAAAATAAAATTTTTCTTACGCCATGGACAATCAGTCGAACCAGTTAATCGGAGCCGTAGACCAACATTTACGTCATGTTGTAGTACGGGGGTATTAAATTACTCCGATCGAGGTTAGGTTTGTGGTCGGTTTCCGGTCTCGCCGAGCGACTCGTCAGCGTTGGTAGTAAACAATCGCTAACTTTAATTTACTAGTTATACTGATTTCCAAAGCTAGCTCTCATATATTGCATAATTCAATATAATCAACTACCACATTCTAATGGATAAAAGGTTGTTCAACGCACTAACATGCTCAACACTGCATCTTTATGGCAAGCCTAATTCTACAAGTCTAGCCGATGCCAGATACTGGTTGTTCTCAACAACGGCATCTTATGAAAAAAACCAAGAGGGTTCTCTCCATCAGCATTTAATGAGGGTCAATTACTAAGCAGCAATACGGCAGTGGGCAGTTCAACCATTAATGGTGCCACCAGATCACACAAACCATGGCTGGAGTAAATACGATGATGAGATTTTTGGCAATGATTTCCTGATGGGCACAGAGCTATTCCCAGGCAGCTTGTCCAATGGACCAGTTGCTCATGCAAAAAAAGTTTGCAGAAGTTTATGTGGCTGCATAGAGTGCAGTAATAAAACGACCGACGAGGTTGAAGATGGTGATCATATAGACAATGATGATGAGCTTTAAGATTATAATGATGTAATAGTTTTATTAAATACTTTGCAATATGCTTTTTAGAATCAATTGAAAGTTTTTAATGTATCATGATAAACAGACTATGTACTTTGGTAAACGTGCTATATAATATAATAATCATACAATGTACCAAGATACACATACAAAAACATGTTATTAATTAATCATCCCGAAAGTTAGTTGTCATCGAACGTACTGCACCGATATTGTTTTAACACGCTGCCAGTACCTTAAACCTAAAACTAAGCAAAAAATTTCGCCTATAAATGTCAGTTGAATAAAAAAGAAAAAACATGTACACTAACAATGGATATATATAGTTCCTTTTGATATATATAGAAACAAACCTTATATATATATATATATAAATAAAAACCTTTTTTGAGCCATTAAAGCCCTTGTATCTTTTTTAATTTAGCTTATGATGTAAGTTTGATAACCTTATTGCTGCTTTTGTAAATTGTACAGAGCAATTTTGTAACAAATTCTTTTTAGTCTCATTAACAACTCTCTCAACAAGTGTTGAATAGCTAGCAAAGAGATCAAGTAGAAGGAGGCATGTAGATTTGTTGAGCACATTATTTACAAAAAGAAAGTATTAATGGTGGGGGACTCATATTCAAATTAAACTGTAGCGAGCGAGTATTCCTGACTATACAGCTACGTATTTTCTATTTCATTATTGAAGTGCTCGTTTATTATAATTATTATGATTATTATTACTGTTATTATTATTGTTCTATCAACATGTCTATACTATAAATTACTCTGGCAATGTTTTCTATATTAGCTCAACAAAGGTTTCTAGACATTGCAAATTTAACATAAATTTTTCATGTTAAATTCTATATTACAGTCTTGTATTTTTGTCACTTTGAAGGCAGCCAGGCGCTCTAAAAGCACAAACTTTTGAGGCTAAAATGAGCCAAGATTACCCACAGCTTATTGATTTTAGGTAAAGCTGTAAAAGACGCTGCCCGGTTTTTATGGCACACTAGTTAATTCCTCTTTTTCAGGCTGAGAAATTAATCGCGCATGAGAATAGAGTGCGTTGCTATATATTCACACACAACGGGCACCGCCGCAGCCAAGGGCTACTTTTTTATCACAGAAAAATTGCCAGCCTTTTATATGGTTGGCCTACAATAACAAGGAGTATTACATTAAATCAGTGTGGTCAAACTCGTGATGGCAAATACATAAATTTTGGCAAAATGTTATTTAATACACAAAGAAGATAGTAATAAATGACTAAATACAGATATACTTGAAACTACTGCAAGGAAGACTACCAAAATAATGTATGAGTTTTTTCCCAAAATGTAGCCGACAATGTCTAGCTCACTACAGCCACCACAAAAAAATCCAATGGCACACTTATGATTATGGAACAACAGATGAGCAGAGATCAATTTTGAATGTCACGACAATGAGTAACAGATTGTTACTCCAAATCTCAAAGTATATGCAAGAGTCTGAGTGTAATTTTTGTGCCGGCTTTTACAAAATGAACTGCTTACATGGAAAAATTCAAAACCTTTTAACAGTTTTCTAGGCAAAAAAAGCAGTTAATAGTATAGGTAATCACATAAATTAAACATATTATAGTATCAGGTTATATGCTTATGTCATGAAGAGAAACATATAAACCTTGTGTGGACCAATAATGCTCTTGATCCTTTCAGCAGCAAAATACCTGGTGAAAATACCAAGTAATGCTCAGAGTTTAGGGTACAAAATTTGTTTTTTGAATCTATAATTTGTTGAGACAGTGTGACAGACATTTGCTAAAAGGTAATTTACTCAGTAAAAAGAGTAAGTCAAGAGTGTTTAAGTTACTTGAATATGACTAATTTTCAAAAAGATTCAGGCTTGCCAAACCTTGACTATTTAAACATCTTGACATTTTGGTTTGGAGCCAATAAACTCTACTCAACAATTACCATGAAAAACAAATGAACTTCTTGGCAATATTTCATGAGGTCTTGAGTGGAAGAAGGCTAAGTATACCATGTCAACTTCAATGCCAATTGAAACACTAAAAACAGTGGAAACCCTATCGAAATATTGGTAGACTCTTTTTTTCTATGATTTTTTTGTGAAAGACAGAAGAATGTGCATCATGCTTTCAATTTTTTGTAGATGGAACTGCATACTTGACTAAAATGTCACTTAAAAGCAACCAAGATCATTGTTCACATGAGAGATTATTTGGTAGCGCACCAAATGACGACCAAAAAACCATATTTGAACTAGTGATCTAAGAATAATAAACCACTCCTATAGTCCTTCGCTCTACCAACAAACTATCAAAAAACACAAATGTAACTCTGTGCAAATTTTAAGATTATGTCACAATGGTTTTTATTGCAAAACATTAACTAGGTTTGAATGGTTTGAGGGAAACTGCATAGCTAACTATGCAATGAAGTTATGTAATCAGAAGTTAGATTCTACCTACCAATGTGCCTATGATTGTTCAGTCGGTAGAGCAGACCACTGTCGCAGTAATTTGCTACTTTAGATCATCTACAAAGGTAGTTCAAGGTAATCTGTAAATTATAGGATTACCTCACCCTTCTTTTTTATCCCGAAAAAAAGAAACAATACATAGGTTTTGATGTTTCTGGTAAAACTTTAGACCTACCTTCAATATAACCTAATAAGGAAGCCAGAGTCTATGCCAACAAAGCTTACAGTAGTACAGTTTGTGGAGTGGAAGACAGAAGTAGAAAGTTACCATCTTTGGGGTCACCAGTTGAAACCTGCTTTACGGCAAGCTATTTTCATAGCTTTTCAGGATTTTTGGCTTTGTAA